>NC_142937.1:26386787-26501787 GCF_046866305.1 Octopus bimaculoides
GTATATCAAGTGTGTGTGTGTATGTGTGTGTGTATATATATATATATATATATATATATACATACATATATATGTATATATATATATGTGTGTATATATATATATATATATATATATATATATATATATATATATATATATATATATATATATATATATGTATATATATATATATATGTATATATATATATATATGTACATATGTATATGTATATATGTATATATATATATATGTGTGTGTGTATATATATGTGTGTGTGTGTGTGTAGATACAGATATACACACATTCATCATACATGCATAATACATATACACACACATGCAATCTGATTCAATGACATCAATTCAGAAAATCAGTGCACCAGGACTGCTGGGTCACCATGAACGCACTCACATGATTCACAGCGCCACAAACAAGGGCAGCAGTGATATTTACAAACCAGAGGGAAAAATCAGCAGATTGAAGAATAAAATTGTGTGACAAAAATTAGTGAGATTTAGGAAGTTGATGTGCATGGGTAGCATGGTGGTGATGGGGAATGGGGTGAGAAGCAAAGCAAAGGAAGTTGTTACAGAACATATGAAGAATGCAGCCAGTCATGCTGTGATTTCTCCTGAGAATGGTGTACAATGTGCTTCCATCCCATGGGTGGGGATGAGTATGAGAGTGGTGGAGGATACGGTGATGCTGCCAATTGTCACTGGTGTTGAGGTTATGTTTTGCTAAAGGATATTCTGTCATTATTGCAAGTCGTGTCTGGTAGAATATTTTTGCTGGCATAAGCAAGTATGGAACTTCCATCCTGGTGTTCTACATACAACAACAATACGCTGCCATCAATGATGATGGGAACCATCATGATGCTGCGTTCTGCTGTTTTCTGTAAGGAAGACAGGAAATAGCAATGCCAGGAATGAGTAACTGGAAAGAGTCATGTGAAATTAGGAGAATTATGTGCATTTCCAAATCAGCTGAGTGACCCATCTCTGGATGCATTCAAGCATGTCAGTGTATGTAGCAATAACACTGTCCCAGAGCTGGGAGCAATACCATACTGTGGGTCTCATTTGAGTCCGGTAGAATGTCAGCAATTGTTGGGGGCTGAAATATCTTCAGTCAGTGATCTTTCAGAGAAAGAATATCAAAATTGAAAGTATTTGTTTGGCAATTTCAATGAAAAGAAAGTATATCAAATTACAATTTGATATAATTTCTCTGAAAGATCGCCTCTTCTGACCCTAAAGAGAAGGGCTAGTCTTTGTGATGCAATCCTAGCTGTATTAAGGATGTGTTTTTGTCACAAGAAATCTTTGATGGCAGTGAAGCCAAGCATATGGAGTAGAGCTCTAGTTGAGGGCCACTCATACTTAATGGAGTGAGGCATGGTACAGTGGTGTTTTCTTCATATAAGTAGTGCTTCAGTGCATGACCCATCTTGAGGATGCTCTCAAGATTTCTGTTTATGAAATCTATGCAAATTTGGCATGTCGTGCCTGGGGTGTTGCTCCCCCCCACGTCCCCTCTTCCGGTGAGTGCCTTGACCATTGACGTCATGACCCTCTTCTTCTGGCTCATCTCCACAGGTGGATATGGAATGTGGATGAGTGATGGTGAGGAAGGAATGAAGGGTTGTGTTGTCTGCATAAGAGTGGTTGTTATTGGATGCAGCAGCAAATAGACCAATGAGATGCAGATGGAAGAGATTGGCGAGAGATACAAGGGGTGGGGGTGAAAAGTTCCTAGCTTTAAGGGTGTCGTGAAAGGCCTGACTGGAGGCCCCACCTTCCGAATTCTTTTACAGGGCTTAGAAAAACTGAAGGACCGCTGCAATAAGTGTGTGAATCTGAGAAGGGAATATGTTGAATAAAATCATAATTAACTGATCCTCCTGTATTTTCCTTTACCCCAAAAGCCAGGAAATTCTCAGCACCACCTTGTATTGATATATGGAAGCAGTGCATGACCTTCAAACATTGGGCCTCACCGAGGCAATGATGAGTGACCGAGACCTTTGGAGATATACTGTGCTTGAGAAGACCCGGCAAGTCAAGTGAGACCACAACCATGGCCTATGCCACTGCTGTATAACCAGCCTATTTAAGAGTACCCTTCAATCATTGGGCAATAAAATGCACTTGCAAAGACCTGTTGAGTCAAGTGAAGTCATTGTCATAGCCGATGACAGTACCACCTGATTGGCAACTGTGCTAGTGGAACATTAAAAGCACCATTTGAGTGTGATCATTGCCAGGGCCGCTGACTGACTCCCGTGCTTGTGGCATGTAAAAAGCACCATTTGAGCATGGTCGATGCCAGTACTGCCTGACTGGCTCTCATGCCGGTGGCACATAAAAGCACTCACTACACTCTCAGAGTAGTTGGTGTTAGGAAGGGCATCCAGCTGTAAAAACTTTGCCAGATAAGACTGGAACCTGGTGCAGCCTTCTGGCTTGCCAGTCCTAAGTCAAACCGTCCAACTCATGCCAGCATGGAAAGCGGATGTTAAATGATGACAACGATGATGATGATATTGGGTCATTCCATAAATAATGCAGGTTTTTTATACTTCTTTTATTTTTCAAAATTAAGATAAACAATGTTCTTTTTCTCCCTTCATTTTCTACAATGCTCTTCCATCTATCTGGTAGACTTGAAAAGCCCTGCTTCCAAAATTCACTTATCCGTGATGAAAAATATTCCTCCAGTACTGTTCTGATCTCGTCTACAGAATTCATATTTTTTCAGTCCGAATGATTTTGAAAACTGCGGGATAAATGACAATCAGATGGGGCAATGTCTGGCAAATATGGTGGATGGGGCATCGTTTCCCATTGAAACTGCTCCAGCCTTAGGAATGTCACCCTCACTGTATGTGGTCAAGCATTCACACCACAAGACCCCTTTGAATGAATAGCAGATGGAATCTACATCTCCACACTTTCCATTTGTGATGATAAAATATGAACTCCTATTGGAATTTACCTACCACAGACAAGAAGCATTTCTACCACTTCTACACACCACTTTCCTTGGATAATGGAACTGCAACTATAACATCTTACATATATTTCTATTTCTACTTTTATTCGTTTATTTCCAGAAACAGCTGTAAGACTAACTTTTTCTTCTTATCAATGTCCTAAAGATTCCACACAGCCTTGACTTTGTTGTCTCGTTTTATTTTTCCTGAGCGTCAATCTAATACACCTGCTTGTTGTTTATACACCTGTCTTCATCATTTGTTTTTCTGTAAATTTCAACCATATATATATATATATACACATGAGTAAGTGGACAAATGAAAGAAGGGCACTGGGGTCTACCAGCATTCTTAAAGACATTTATATTGCATATATACATGCATGTATGTATACATGCACACACACATAAGTGCAAATACATATACTATCCTCACGGCAGGAAATTGGCACCTTCACCATTGGTGAGAAATTTATAAAATAAAGCCAGGAAAACATACACACATACATACACACACACAAACACATACATACCTACTGAAATACAAACATATATATTCATATACAAACATACATGCATACATACATATAGATAGACATGCATACATGTATATATGCATATGTGTATAAATATAATATATATAAATATATCTACATAGATTCATACATAAATATACATATATGCACATACATGCATGCAAATAGATTATAAACACACACACACGTAAATTCTACATAAACTAAGCCCCCCTGCACTATAAATACTAGGGGTCAATGTAATCAACAAATCTCGTCTTTTTAGATATACCTGGCCTTGTGCCAAGAATTTGAATCCATTATTATTGTTGTTGTTGTTGTTATTATTATTATTGTTGTTATTGTTATTATCATTATTATTATTAATGTTATTTTTGTTGTTATTGTTAGTAATATTATTATAATTATTATCATTATTATTATTATTATTGTTGTTGTTATGATAGTTGTATTATTATTATTATTATTATTATTATTATTATTATTATTATTATTATTATTATCATCATCATCATCATCATCATCGTTGTTGTTGTAGTTGTTATTTTTACAGATTCAGTTTACTTTAATAATCTAATGGAGTCTTTTAAGTCGTACTTTGAAACTCCTTGGCTCATTCATGCACGAAGATGTTAGCAAAAACATATCTATTTGGCATTTCCTGGAGGAATTCTCCCAGTTGCCATTCTTCTTTGATTTGTTGCTCAATGATGATGACTAGACCAGTTCTGGCTCAGGTACAGGTAAGAAAAAGAAAAAGAAAAAAAATGGCAAGAAAACGGCAAGAAAAAGGTGTGTGGCAATGTGTTTATGTGCCATGAATTTGGTAAAAACAATTCACACAGACACTCCCAGCCACATGGTTCCAAGTTCAGTCCCACTGCATGGTACCTTAGGCAAGTGTCTTCTACTATATGCCAGCTCCGGTTAAACTGTCCAACCCATGCCAGCATGGAAAATGGACATTAAATGATGATGATGATGACAATAGGCTTCTTTCAGTTTCTGTCTACCAAATCCATTCACAAGGCTTTGGTCAGCCCAAGACTATAGTAGAAGACACTTGCCCAAGGTGCCATGCTGTGGGATTGAACCCAGAATGACATGGTTGGGAAGCAAAGTTATGAACAGCATATGAGACGATTCAGCAGTCATCAGCAGGTCAGATAGGATGAACTCCTCCTCATTGTATTCATTTTAATTCTGTATACTGAGTTCTAATCCTGCCAATCCCAACATTGCTTTTTTTTTTTTTGTGCCTATGGATGACTCATCAAACCCTAATGCTTCTGCCATTAGCATCTGACGAGTCGTCCACAGGGCCAAGCGCCTTAAGGATTTAAAACCATTGGTCACTCCATGACCGGACATATACCTAACTACTTGTAAACAAAACACACACACACACACACATACACACACACACACATGCACAGACACACACACACACACACACACAGAGATACATATACATATATACACCATAGTGGTATACATATATACATTCATACACTCAGATACACACACATATAAAAACCACTTATTTTACATATACACATATATGTATATATCCCCCTCTTGGTCATCATAGTCCTCCAGGCAATAAGAGAGGAATTCAAGACAGGCTGCCCCTGGGAGCTCCTCTATGCTGATGACCTTGCTCTTATTGCTGAATCACTATCAGAACTAAAGAAATTCCAGGTATGGAAACAAGGTCTAGAATCGAAGAGCCTTAGAGTTAACCTAGCAAAAACCAAAGTCTTAGTAAGTAGGAAGGCAGACAAATCACAAATCCCTTCAGGTAGATGGCCCTGCTTGATCTGTAGAAATGGTGTAGGTAGAAACTCCATAAGATGCTCCCGGTGTAAGCTTTAGACACAAAAGGTGCAGCAATATCAGAGGAGGATTTACAGGGAAACTAGCTTTTGTATGTGGAACATGCACAGGTAGAATAAACGCTGAAAATGTGCAGAAAATAGACTCCATCAACTGCCAGTGGGGCAAAGTAGAGGTAGTAGATAGCTTCTGTTATCTAGGTAACCAAGTTAGTAGTGGAGGTTGATGCTCCGAGAGCGTAGCTGTGAGAATAAGATTAGGATGGGAAAAGTTCTGAGAGCTCCTATCCCTGCTGGCAACAAAGGGCCTCTCTCTCAGAGTGAAAGGCAGATTGTTTGATGCCTGTGTGTGAACAGCCATGCTGCATGGCAGTGAAACACGGGCTGTGACAGTTGAGGACATGTGTAGGCTTGAAAGAAATGAAACCAGTATGCTTTGCCGGATGTGCAATGTCAGTGTGCATGTTCGACAGAGTGTTAGCATCTTGAGAGAAAAGTTGGGCATAAGAGGCATCAGATGCAGTGTGCAAGAGAGATGACTGCACTGGTATGGTCTGGTGATGCGTATGGACAAGACATCTGTGTAAAGAAGTGCTGATCTCTAACTGTGGAAGAAACCTGTGGAAGAGGTAGACCCAGGAAGATGTGAGATGAGGTGGTGAAACATGATCTCTGAACTTTGAGCCTCACAAAGGCAATGACTGGTGACCGAGACCTTTGGGAATATGCCATGCTTGAGAGGACTCATCAAGCCAAGTGAAATCATAATCATGGGAACTGGTACCTGTGCTGGTAACACATAAAGAACATCTTTCGAGCATTGGGTCTCATGGAGGCAAAGTGGCTGAGTTCCTTTTGAATGTTGGGCCTCATGGAAGCAATTATTGAGACCTTTGCCATTATGTCATGCTTGAAAAGATGACCCATCAAGCCGAGCAGTTGTGGTAGATATCAGTGTTATGTAAAAGCACCCATTACACCCTTGGAGTGGTTGACGTCAGGAAGGGCATCCAGCCATAAAAAAACCATGCCAAATTAGACATGAGTCTGGTGCAGCCTTCCAGTGTGCCAGCCCAGTCAAACCATCCAACCCATGCCAGCATCGACAATAGACGTTAAATGATGATGATGATAATACACACACACACACGCATATATTTATGTATGTATACCTATCTATCTATTTTTTTATATATATATACATATGTGTATGTATATCTATATATACCTACACACACACACACACATATGTATATATACATATATATATATAGATCTCTCTATCTCTCTCTCTCTCTCTCTCTCTCTCTCTCTCTCTCTATATATATATATATATATATATATATATATATATATATATGTGACTAGATCTGTTTATATTTCTGTCTCAGTCTTTCTATGTGCATATGTGCTTGTGAGTGTATACATAAATATACACACACACACACGCACACACACACACACACACACATACACAGAAAGAAAGAGAGAGAGGGAGAAAGAAAGAGAGAGAGAAAGAGAGAGACAGAGATCTAAATAGATATAGTTATACATACATACATATGCACATACTGTATATGTGTGTGCAAGTGAATATATATATATATATATATCTATTCATCTGTCTCTCTCTTGATATATATATGTGTGTGTGTGTGTGTGTGTGTTTAAGAGTGGGAGAGGGTTGCAGAAAGGAAGGAAGGGAGGGTGTGAGGGTGAGGAGATAGAAATCAAGGTCATGTTTCATGTGAAAGAACTCTGTGTCTATTTGTCTATTTGCTGCTGCTGCTGCGGCTGTTCTGGGAGAATACTGAGAAGCGATGCCAACAGAGGAGAGGAACAAACTGTGAAGATAAATAAAGAAATTCTGGCAGATTTTTACATTGACTGGCTGACTGGCTGAACAAGGGAGCAGGGGGAGGAAGAGGAAGAGGAGGGTCTGGTGAAAATTAGGGCAGAAAGCATTGGTAGAAGCAAATGTGTGTGTGCATGTGAGCATGTGTGTATGTGTGTGTGTGTGTGTGTGTGTGTGTGTGGTTGAGCGAATGGTGGTGGGGGAAGAGGTGAATGATGTATGGAAAATGTGGTGGGAATTATATATATAATTCCCACCACATTTTCCATACATCATTCACCTCTTCCCCCATCACCATTCACTCAACCACACGCACACATACACACATGCATTACAGGCATCTCTGTATTTTAAATATATATATGTGTGTATATATATATATATATATATATATATACACACACACATATATTACAACTGACACTCCATCAGTTACGATGAAGTGTGTTCCAGTTGATCTGATCAGCCTTGCTCATGAAATTAACGTGCAAGTGGCTGAGCACTCCACAGACACGTGTAACCTTAATGTAGTTCTCAGGGAGATTCAGCGTGACACAGAGTGTGACAAGGCTGGCCCCTTTGAATTACAGGTACAACTCATTTTTGCCAGCTGAGCAGACTGGAGCAACGTGGAATAAAGTGTCTTGCTCAATGACACAGTGCATCACTGGGTATCGAACTCACGACCTTATGATTATGAGCTGAATACCCTAACCGTAAAGCCACATATCTTTTGCATGTACACATAAATACATTCTTTTTTTTCTTATATTCTTTTATTTGTTTCAGTCATTTGACTGTGGCCATGCTGTAGCATCGCCTTTAGTCGAAGAAATCGAACCCAGGACTTATTCTTTGTAAGCCTAGTACTTATTCTATTGGTCTCTTTTGCCGAACCACTAGTTATGGGGACGTAAACACACCAGCATTGGTTGTCAAGTGATGGTGGTGGGGAATAAACGAAGATAGTGTCAATTAGGATGACTTTAGATAGGTGAGTATCTTTGTGTTGCAAATTCATGAGAGTAAGATACAAGGAAAGACACCGGATAAAAGAGAATGAATAGATAGAAATAACACAGGTATATTCGTTTTCTTTTTCAGTCACTGGACTATGGTCATTCTGAACAGTTGCCATAGTAACGAAGCTAAAGCACACAGAGTGAAACCGTTTGGCACAGATTGACCTTGAGCACAGTTGTGCATGCGCACTAAGTTTTAACGTTCTAGCTCACTTCTACTGTTTACAGCAGTGCTTGGAAGGAAAGTGTGTAGCGTGTGATCATCGCATTGGTCATGACAGGGTAAGTTGAGCAGAGAATCTGCATCAAATTTTGCCAGAATCTTGGACACAATCAAGGAGATCTTGTGCAACTGAAACCCAAGTGTCTTTTTGGTCAGCTGAAAGCAGTTTTGGCACAAATTCGGCAGACATGCATCTCATACCGAAATATTCAGTGATAATGGACTGAACTGAACCATAACTAATCTGCACATCCTCTGATAACTCACGGATGGTGATTCGACGATTTCACCTCACATCTGCACACACATCTGCGATGTTTTTCTCAGTTCTGCTGGTTGTGGGTCTCCCAAACGTTCGTCAATATCGACATTTTTTTGGCCATCTTGGAAACGTCTGAACCACTCATACACTTGTCTGCAGCTCATACACTCCTCTCCATACACTTTCTGCAACTTTGTGTATGCCCCTGAGCATGTATTGCGATGACAGCTTTCTCTGTCATGGCCAATGCGACGATCACATGCTACACACCTTCCTTCCAAGCACTGCTGTAAACAGCAGAAGTGAGCTAGAACGTTAAAACTTAGTACGCATGTACAGCAGAGTTCAAGGTCAATCTTTGCGAAGCGGCTTCACTCTGCGTGCTTTGGCTTTGTTACCATAGCAACAGTATAAATACTTATTGATCAGACCTCGTATATATTCATATACATGCATACATACATACAACCATACATCATAGACAGACATACATACACTAGCATACACATACATGTGCATACATGCATATATATGTAGAAAAACAAAAGACAGAAAAGAACACGAGGAAATAAACAGTGAGAGAATAAAAGAAAAACTTTTGGAGCTAACTGTCAATCATGGTAGAAGCATGGAAGGTGTTTGCAAGCTATTTAAAAACAAACGAAAACTGTTAGATTCACTTCAACATTTAAATTTAATTTGTCAAAATATTTTCGTCGCTTTGAGACCGCGACCTGTTCACTGACAAAATTCCGTGCTGCATCTTTCAAAGCAACGAAAATATTTTGACAAATTAAATTGAAATGTTCCACGCTGCAATTGTTTTTGTTTCAGCACACGATCTCAGATCAGGTCACTTGCTATGCAAGTACATCTCCGTAATATATATATATATATATATATATATATATATATATATATATATATATATATATATATATATATATATATATATATATATATATATATATATACATACATACATACATAAATACACACATACATACACACATATACATCGACAAATATATTGACATACATACGTAGATATTCAAAAGAAGGCAACTTCAATCAAAGTTGTGCAGATAAATATTTAAAAACGAAAATAGCAAGAGGTATTAACACCTATACGCACTGACAAAAATCTGTTTCTCTCTTATACATGATCATATTCGTACCGATACGCACAAACACGCTTACACCCTCATCTCACTCAACACAAATAGATTTATCTTTAGCAAGTGAAGAGAGCTGCTGAAGAATTATCACCTGAAAGATTTACCAAAGGAAATGGTATTAAGCTGGCAGCTTAACAACAGCCTCTTACCAAAGATATGTAGGCAGCCACCCACCATACATAACTGTTCTTGGAAACGAATTTCTGTAGGCAATCACTTACCAAAGACACTGTTCGAGAAACGAACTTCTGTCAACTAGATCTGTAGCTAATCCTTCACCAAACCTGCTGTCTTGGAAACGAACTTCTGTCGACCAGAACTTCTATAGTCAAACACTTATGAAAGATTCTGTTTTGGAAACGAACATCTGTTGATCAAAACTTCTGTAGACAACCACATAGTAAACACACTACCTTGGAAACAAACTCCTGCCGATTAAAACTTCTGTAGGCAATCATTCACCAAATGTACTGTCTTAGAAATGAACTTCTGTCGACCAGATGTTCTATAATTTCCATTTTCTCAGGAGACTAAACTACGTATTAAATTAATATCCACTGGATAGGTTCTCACAAAGCTAATTACGAAAGGAAACAGAATTGTTTGAATCAAGCGTAGTATAACTACAGTGAATCATTTTATGGAATCCAAGGAGAGGAAATGTGTATATTTGACCTCGACGACATTTGAAATTAGAAAATAATTTAATACAATAGAAAATATGACCTCCTGGGCGGCTTGGCAATAACAACTAATAGCGACATTAGCAACTACGATTTCATCAATAATAGCATCAGTTGCATATATAGAATTACGAGATGTAATTTATATGAATTCTGGTTCGTTACGTATTGTACTTCAATGTCAAAAGAAAAAAAAAAGCTTGTTGCTAATCCCAATTCCTGCCGTTACATCCGTTAATCAGAAATATGTCTCAATTCTCAAGGACATTTTCTTTCTATTAACTATCATTTCATATTGTCGTCGCCAATCGGTATTTTAATTCTCTAACGATTGTTGCGGGTCTCCCAAGTAAGCTGTGTCAGGTTTCATATACACACATGCGCACTAGTGTGTGTGTGTGTAAGCGTAGGCGTGTCTGTGTGTCAAGAGGCTTGCTTCCTAACCACATGGTTCCAGGTTCACTCCCCTGCGTGGTACCTTGGGCAAGTGTCTTCTACTATAGCCTTGGGCTGTCCAAAGCCTTGCAAGTGAATTTGGTAGACGGAAACTGAAAGAAGCACGTCATACACACACACACACACGATCACACACACACACACACACACACACACACACATGTATATACGTTGTGCTTCTTTCAATTTCCGTCTACCAAATCTGATCACAAGGCTTTGGTCGGCCCCGGGTTATAATAGAAGACACTTGTGCAAGGTACCACACAGTGGGACTGAACCCAGAACCATGTGGTTGGGAAGCAAACTTTTTACCACACAACAACGCTTGCGCCTGTTTGTTGAAAATCATTGAACGCAGCATTGTAGCATGGCCAGAGTCCAGTTACTTGGGAAGATTAAAAAAATGTTTAATCTAATATGCTCCTCTAATTAATTGACCATGTTATCTGGGTGATATAGATATAGACGCTCCACCAGCAGTATTTATTTTTCATACTAAAGTTTATCATGGAGTATACCCAAAAATGTTTGCCGTCATTGCATTCATAAATTAAATAAATTTACAGATCTAGTCCTTCTCATTCAGAAAATGATCCCCCTTTAATTTTGCTCAGATTGCTTTCAATTTTGGTGTATCGATGCAACTCTGAATTTTGATTATGATCAACCAATTACTTTATCTCGTAAATAAAAGAATCTGATGTTATTTGGAATTAAAGTTGGGAAATTTGGGTAATTTTAGCCAATCAACAGACCGCGTGGCATTAGCAGCATGTTACCATGACAACCGCACGCTTTGTTGTGGTTCACTTCACTGTTGTCTGTGCCGCATGTTGTTTATATATTTCACACACACACACACGAATGTATAAATGTACATATAAACTTATATATGAATACATGCATCCACATGCACTTATATATTAATGATGTACACAAATACACGACAGGTATACATAATACTGAAATACGCATAAAGTAAACGTATGTATGCAGATAAATATATTATTATACCAAATTAAAAAAATAATAAAAATATACAATGAAGAGACAAAAGAAACAGTAAAATGATACATATTGATTTTATTAGGTATTTCTGTTTATTTAGAAACCTACAATGAACAGGTCATATCACAGACGCTAAACTATAAATTTCACAGGGTACAACCTTAAAGTTGACACCGCTCTGCTAAACGCAGAAATTTTCTGTCTAGCTATTGACAAAAAACACAGAGATTCTCCGATTTTTAAACCTCTGTAACTTTTACTTCCAATTTCTTTCTCCACAACATCATACCTTCATAGCAATGAGACTGGAAGACTACATTATTATAGCCGATTTTTCAGATTCATTACTTTCTTTTAAAAAATGCATATTTTGTGAATGAAAAAAAAGAAAACAGATCCGCGGTAAGTTATCAATGATTCCATGAAGTGGGTTAATGATATAAGAAATTAGCCAACACCCACTGTATCGTGGCAAACTCTGAATTTTGATTACGATCAACCAATTACTTTATCTCGTCAGGTTTTTTACTTCTGTAGTGACGTCATTTGGCGCCAAAATACAGTCGCCATTACTGCGTTTTCATCCACGCATGCGCAGGGAATAGTTCCGGAAGAAACACAGGAAGAGTCCCATGCGCATGCGTGGAATTCAACATCTAAACGTTCCCGCTCAATTCATTCTCTTTCTCGGTCGCCCGGCCATGAGCATGGACGGGTCAAGCTGTCTCTCCACCATTCCAACTCTGGGGACAGCTCACATCAACATTCCAACGTCTCAGCAACCAAGATTAAAGCTGCCTATTTTCCTCCATAAATAAATATTGTTGTGTTGATAGTTCAGAGTTCTGCGTTCCGTTATTATTCCTAATTTAATATAGGAAAGCAGGTGTACACCTAATGGTGTATAACCACTTTCCTAAACTTCCTTTTAAAAAATGCATATTTTGCGAATGAAAAATACTAGATCCAAAATAAACTTAAAAATATAAGTAACAAAAAAATTTCTTGCTGTAAAAAAGATAATTCCTTCTTAGTTTCTTAGTCGTTATAATTTTTTTTTCATTAAGAAATATTGAAAGGAATCTTATGAAAATATAGGATGTCTATAAATTATCTTCACAATTTGAAAAATTCAGAAAAATCAAAAATAAGGATAACTCAGCGATGTTAATTGGAAAACATAGGTAAACAAATAAAGTTTGATTGTAAATATCAGAACATTTCCACATGGATTCCATTGGTTACACACAACACACCCAGACAATGTTGTGTGGAAGTTGTAAAAATCGCTTATGGACACCCTGTACTTAACGAAATTGATAAAGAACAATAAAAAATCACTGATGTTATATTGATATGGTCAGAATATTTTATGTGAAATATGTGTTTGGTGAATACTAGTCAATATTTGGCTGGAAATTAGTGAGTTTTAGCCTTAAATCACTGTGCTCTTTCAAATTCATTCAGCTGAAAATTCAGCGTTCTTTAATGCTCAAAATTATAACGAGTGTTTATTGGGCCCTTGGATAACCAAATAGACCGGACTCCCGGGGGTCAATATTTAACACTTTGTCGACTCCTACTATATACGGGATGAAAAATAAAGTCTGTCATTCTTCCTTGTTCATTGGTTGCTCTTCAAAGAATATTTCTAATGTCGTCTGACACTTCCTGAGTTTCTTTCACGGATCAATCCTCAACAACAGAATACCACCATACCCAAGACATTTCTCATTGCCTTGATGGCTAGATATTTCAGCAATGTGAAACATAGTGTGAGGCTGTCACTGAATTTTTCCGTCATTTGTGTTTGTTTATCTGTTAAAAATAACTCATGAAACTTGCACCTTTATTTGAACAATGTTATAATGACAGACGTGTTTAGTTTAGAGTTTTATAAATATATCTAGAGTGCTAACCGATATATTATTTTATTAATAAACATCCTACGTCCATGAAACTCTCTGAGAGTATATAGTAAGGATTTTGTTTTCTATAGGAAAACTAGCATCTTACTACATTTGTTTTACAACCCACACACACACACACACACACACACACACGCAAGCGCGCGCGCGGATGTATGGAAGTCTCTCGGATTACGAGACGGTTCTGCAATCTCTTGCTGAACAAAGCTGCCGAAATGATTTGGGAAAGACTCTCCCCCCCCCACCATTTTCTCGCAAATTATTGTTTTTTTAAAATTTTTTTTACCCAAACCCCACCTTTCGTATACGGAGATTCCGGAAAATTGCCAAAAATCGGAATTTTGAAATTTTCTGCGCCCCCCCCCTTACTCCCCGCTGCCAATTTCTTAAGTTTTCACTCTTTTTCGTAATCCTAACCCTAAAGCCCTAACTCTAACGCTAACCGTAAGTAGAAACATTTTTGGAAATTTTTGTTCAGAATCATAATCTCCGTTTTTTCCGCATATTTAAAAAAAAAAAAAAAAAATTCTGAAAAAAGTTAAAAATGAAGAATTGAGGCGGGGGAGGGGTAATTTTAAAATGCCAATTTATGCCAATTTTTTTGCAGATTCGTATTCTCCGTAGCCGAAAACGGGGGTTTGTGTAGAAAAAAAAAAAAAAAAATAAAAAGAGTGTTTTGGTTGGGGGGTGGGGGAGGTACAAAAGGAAGTCTTGCCATGATTTGTTTATAGTGATCAAATGTATACATTGTACAATTAGCTCATCCTCCTCGTCAAATCAACGTTGCCTGAACAAGTGTAAAGTGTACCACACGACAGGTGTCGAAGTGATAGCAGAGCAACATGGGACGAAGTGCATTGCTCAACGTCACAATGCACCACCCGGACAAGGAGTTGAAACCACGATGCTGAGATTGTGGTGCAACACCCTAACCACTAGTCATGCGCCTTACACACACACACATACAAAAATAGGTATGTACGTACATATGTATGTATGTGTAGCATGTCTGTACGAGCATTAGTTTAACATATACATTTTTAATCTCAAAGTAGGCTCAAACGATACAGTAAGCTTACATCTCTATTTGGTCTGTGATTGGCCAAATAAGCAGGCTCCCTCTACTAAGTCCGATTGTCGGCCATGTTTAATTGAGTTCCTTCACTTCGTTTCTCTAGGGCTTTCGGCTTGTAGTTTGATTCTATCACGTGCGCCAGCAGTATCAATCAAACTCAATGCCGTCATCTCTCATGTTTTTCTAGAAACTTTTCTATCAAGTCTCTTTCTATACACACCAAGTACATCTAATGTCTTCATGCATTCATGCACCGCTATCACACTATAGACATCTCTATAAAACACAACTTACTTCTTTATAGAAAGCTTATAGAAGGCATTTACATTGTACATAAATCACTGCTGTGAATAAACTTTGCTATTGAACACGTTAAATTCTGTCCGTCTGTCTCTGTATACCAACTACCATTGAAGTAGTGACTAAATCACTATATATGTATGTATATATTACACTGTGTAATACGATTTTTGTTCTTGGGTAGCATTTGTTTTTTCCTATTTGTTTACCCGTAGAAAGTATAAAAAAACGGTTAATATTTCCTTCAAACTTTATTTTTGTTACATTTATTCAAGCCCCAAAGAAACCCTCTCAACACATGGCTATGATGAACTCGGCTCTCCCACTACTTCTGCTCATATTGTCAGCAACTTGGGGACATGCCTAAGTGGTTAAGCTCAAACAACTTACAAGCAAATCTGTGGTATCGAGCAGAATATTTGCTATAACGATATTTCTGCTTCAGCAATTCAGTATTGAATCTGTCTGAAATGTGATGGAAAATAGATCAGTTTGAAAACATTGATGTCCAGGTCACAAAAATAAGGTTTGAAGGGAATAGTAGTCATTTCCTTTGATTTCTAGATTGAAGAAACCAGGAAATAACACTTACTGACCAAAGACAAATAAATAAGCAAAAATTGTGTTACACAATGTTATATATATATAGTCATAATACACACACACACACACCCACACACACACACACACACACACATATATATATGCATGTCTGTATGTATATAGTGAGAATTTATAAAGATGAAGACGGGTGAGTAAACAACAAACAGATGTATTAGTTTAACGCTCGGGAAGTGAGAAAGTCTTTTACGTTTCGAGCCTACGCTCTTCGACAGAAAGGAACACAGAAATAAACAGGGAGAGAAAATAGAAAAAGGTTTAGTGGCTATGTATGTATGTATACACATATATGTATATTAAATATACATATATAAATTTCTTTTTTTCTTTATACATAGTCTAAAACGTGGGGTGTGGTTTGAGGGCGTTGGCTGCTATTTTTTTTAACGGATTGCCTAACGACATATAGACTCCCTTGTTGGTCCGTCACAGGAAAAAAATTCTTAATATAGACAGATATGGGTCTTGGAGATGGTACGCAGTGAGGGGAAAGAGGCCGCAGTTCGTAGCAAGTTGTCAGATTCAAGGGCCATTGTAGCTAGTGCAGTCATTAGGGGTATTCGACACACAATCGTAAGGTCATGAGTTCGATTCCGGGCGACACGTTGTGTCCTTGAGCAAGACACTTTTTTTCACATTGCTCCAGTTTACTCAGCTGGCAAAAATGAGTAGCACCTGTATTTCAAAGGGGCCAGCCTTGTCACATTCTGTGTCATGCCGAATCTCTGAGAGCAATATCAAAAGTACTCGTGTCTGTGGTGTACTCAACCACTTGCACGTTAATTTCACAAACAAGCTGTTCTGTTGATTTAACCATGTGCAGCCCTCGTCGTAACCGACGGAATGCTAAAGTCCGATAGTAAAGCATGAGCGTATTAGGCAGTTCCCAGGAAGGGGACATTTTGGGTCTAGGAGCTTACATCTTATCAACGCATGCTGTGGTTTGCTGTCAATGCATAAATACTATAGAGCTCTGTACTTCATTTTGCCCGGAGACCACACGGTTCTATGGATCCAGTTTTAATCCATGCATACCGTGGCTTGCTGTCTATAAATACTACAAGGCCAGTTTCTTTGAATTGCTCGTTGGCCTACAATACAGCTAAGACGACCCTGATTGTAGTAGGAACAGAAGAGTTTTAAGATGGCTAACAATATCCATAGGTGGACTGCAGAATAGTGGCTGTATAACGAGAAGTTCTCATAGTTAAGTATTGACTTCAGTCTTGGCCTAAATCTTCTATATGAAGATAAAGTGTTTAAGTGGTGCCTAAATGATGTAAATGGCTTATAGCGGACGGTGTGTCAGGAGGTATCACTATACATATTAAATAAGTGGTTAAGTGTTTCTTGTCTCTCACTAAGAACTTACCAAGGTTAACTAATTCTTTAACCGACTTGAAGATGCGATAAGGGAGTACCTTGCTACCATATTGTAAGTAGAGAAAAGAAAGAAGGAATGAAAGAAAGAGAAGAAAAAAAAAAGGTCTTGTAAGATGTATTACATTTAAACATTTCTCAACGACTGAGATGTGGCAATGATTGGTGTAAGGGGAAATGTGAATGGTGATGACGACGATGATAATGAAGAAAAAGGAGGAAGTGGAGGAGGAGGAGAAGAAGCCAGAGGAGGGAAAGAAGAGGAAAAAGGAGAAAGCCAGAAGAATTGAAAGATGATAGAGAGCAGGAGGTGGAGGAAGAGGAGGCAGAGAGAAAGGAGTAGAAGTGGGAAAATAATAATAATAATAATAATCATCATCATCGTTTAACGTCCGCTTTCCATGCTAGCATGGGTTGGACGATTTGACTGAGGACTGGTGAAACCGGATGGCAACACCAGCCTCCAATCTGATTTGGCAGAGTTTCTACAGCTGGCAATGCTATAGGCACAAGGCCTGAAATTTTGGGGGAGGAGGATAGTCAATTACATCGACCCCCAGTGTTTCACCGGTAGTTAATTTATCGACCCCGAGAGGATGAAAGGCAAAGTCGACGGAATTTGAACTCAGAACGTAGCGGCAGACGAAATACAGCTAAGCATTTTGGCCCGCGTGCTAACGATTCTGCCAACTCACCGTATAATAATAATAATAATAATAATAATAATAATAATAATAATAATAATCTAGAACAACACTATGTACAAATCCAAATATATGGTACCCTAGGCGTAACACCTACATGAACTTCTAACTTGTTGTCTCTTGAGGTCTCTGGGTGAGACTTGGATCCAATTTGTACAAATGCAAAACAAAAGTCAAACATAAAATAATAATAATAATAATAATAATAACAACAAATTTCAGACATTTGCAGAATGTTTACTGATATGTTTAGTTTACTTTTTCACTTTCAACCATAGTTGTGGAGTCGATGTAAAGAAAAAAATTCTACATTTTGGCACAATTTATAGAAATACGGTGATTGTAAATGAAGTATTGAAGAGTGAGTAAGAGAGAGAGAGAGAGAGAGAGAGAGAGAGGGGGGAGAGAGACTGATAAAGACTTCGATAAATTCTTCCAAAACATCCGTTTAAAAACGTACTCATTTTTTGACAGCAAATAGAAATTCTCTCTCTCTCTCTTTGTCTGTCTGTCTGTTACACATACACGTACACACGTACACACACATACATCCTCTCTCTCTCTCTTTTCTCTCACATACACTTACTCCAGCTTTCCCTCTCTTTCTACCACATACTCACACATCCTCCCCCTCTCTCTCTCTCATACACATCGTCTCTCTCCCTCTCTTTCTCACACACATCGTCTCTCTTTCAGACACATGCACATCGTCTGTCTGTCTGTCTCTCTCTCTCTCTCACGCATCCTCTGTCTCTGCTTTACCTTCTCCCTCTCTCTCTCTCTCCACACACGTACACATAGACACAAATACACACACACAGATAGATACATATGCACACGTACACACATCAGTATTAGCTCAACAAATGAACCAACGATTTTCAGGTTCATCTAGATCAGTGGTTGGGGGCCCATAACATGGACACTAACGCCCCTTTGTGTGTGTATGTGCGCGCGCGCGCATTTTTAGTTATTATTTTTTCTGGTTTCGATGATTGAAATATGGCCATACTGGAGCACAACCGTAACAGGATTTTACGTTGTGAACACACAAGAAAGCGGTCAATGTCAAGACGACACTATGTAGACTGTACTGGAATGTTTGATAGAGAGTTCGTGACTATTTTCTGAAATAAAACCGACGCAATAATTATGTTTCAAACACACACATACACACACATACAGAGGAGGAGGATCTTTAGCAAGATTAAAATATTGGTTTCAGATTTTGGCTCAAGGCCAGCATTTTCGAAGAGAGGAGTAAGTCGATTACATTAACCCCAGCGCTCAGCTGGTACTTAGTTTAACGACCCCGAAAGGATGAAAGGCAAAGTCGACCTGGGTGGAAATTGAACTCAGAATGTCAAGCAGGGCCGGTTATATTATAATTAGACAGATCTGTTCAATTTGGGCCCTTGAGCGGATGACCCTAAGATGAATTAAACATGTGTCAATGCTTTTATTGCTTTGAGGATCAACGTAACAATGCCTGTAACAATCACATCAGGCGAAAGAAGTATTTTAAAACCTAGAACTGATTAAACCACCTACAGTCAACAATCTGACAAGAGAGATTAAATAATTTGGCGATGCTATTTTTAGAAAATGACATTACAAAAAACATTAACTTTGAAATGATTTTGAAAGACTTCTCAGATACCCCCCCCCCCGAAATGTCTGTTTTCTTTTAGAAGCTCTTTTCACAAACAATTATTAGTAATAAAACATTAAAACTTTCATGAGATTTCAATATTTAGTATATCATTGTGGCTAATGGTGGAGCCTTCAACTCTTTTTGGCTGGGACTGGCGTACTACACGAAGCATAAAACATCAGTCTCCTGTTTTTGTAGAGTAGAAGGCCCCATTGACAATCTTGTTATTGGGCCCTGCACTTCCCAGTGTCGGCCCTGCATTAAGACAGACGAAATGACATTAAGCACTTTGTCCGGTTGCACAGGATTAGAAAATTAAAAGTACGCTGTAATCTATGAATAGAGATATGAATAGTGATGAGCCACAGTCCAAATATAATTTTGTTATATAAGTCCTCACTTACTTTATTAATTTCCATAAATGTTTAACATCGACGGCATTCATCTAGGTAAATATGTTGAAGGAGACACGTGATGGACGGGATAATATGAGGAAATACTGATAAGAATCTACTGTACATAATTAACTTCTGTTGTATATACTCTTTTACTCTTTTATTTGTTTCAGTCATTTGACTGCGGCCATGCTGGAGCACCGCCTTTAGTCAAGTAAATCGACCCCAGGACTTATTCTTTGTAAGCCTAGTACTTATTCTATCGGTCTTTTTTGCCGAACCGCTAAGTGACGGGTACATAAACACACCAGCATCGGTTGTCAAGTAATGCTAGGGGGACAAACACAGATACACAAACACACACACACACACATATATATATACATGTATACGACGGGCTTCTTTCAGTTTCCGTCTACCAAATCCACTCACAAGGCTTTGGTCGGCCCAAGGCTATAGTAGAAGACACTTGCCCAAGGTGCCACGCAGTGGGACTGAACCCGGAACCATGTGGTTGGTAAGCAAGTTACTAACCACACAGCCACTCAGAATATGTGTCTTTGTAGAATATATACATTTTGTAGAATATGGAACGACATTTTGTAAAAACGGGTTGCAGAGATACAAGACATTCAGAATCAATGAATTACTCTCTCTCTTTGTGTGTGCGTGTATGTGTAAATGTTTATACATATATATATTCTCATAAGCAACATAATATTCACTCGACAGGCGGCGAGCTAGCAGAAATGTTAGCACGCTGAACGAAATGCTTAGCGATATTCTGACTGTCTTTACGTACTGAGTTCAAATTCCGCCGAAGTTGACTTTGCCTTTAATCCTTTCGGGGTCGATAAATTAAATACCAGTTGCGTACTGCGGTAGATTTAATCGACTGACCCCCCTCCCATAAAGTTTCAGGTTTTGTGCCTAGAGTAGAAAAGAATATAGAATGTATTGAATAAATATATATTCTTTTCTACTGTAGGCACAAAGTCCGAATTTTTTTGGGAGGGAATCAGTCAATTAGCTCGATCCCAGGAAGGATGAAAGGCAAAGTCGACCTCGGCTGAATTTGAACTCAGAACGTAAAGACAGAGGAAAACTGCTAAGCATTTCGTTCGGCCTGCTAACAAGTACAAGGCTTACAAAGATTAAGTCATGGGGTCGATTTGCTCAACTAAAGGCGGTGCTCCAAGTAAAAGAGTATAGAATATCCATGAACTTTTGATAACTATTCTATTCACTCAATTTGAACCCATTTTATTTTCCTGCAAATTAGAAAGTTTTTTTTAACAAAAAACCGGATCTTTGAAATTCAACGATTATATCCTGAAAAAGAAAACCTAAAAAAAAAACAAAACAAACTAATCTATGATGCTCGAAAACTGCAGATATAATTCAATGGCTGATGTCTGTTAAAATACTGACGAGCCAGAAGTTGTTGATCGCAGGTTAGATAAGTTTTGATTCAGTAAACTCATCCTGTAAAATGACAGTCACGCAGGTCCAGCGAGAGAAGGAGAGGTTACTGATTGATAAGAGACAACCGAAGGCAGTCATGCGTCACGTCAATGCTTTTTCTTATTAGCTGAAGTGGTCGGCCAGGCCATACTGAATAGGAAGATGCTCTTACGAGCAAAGGGGGTTATGCCAAGGCCGCTGACACTCGTATTTATTCATTAACACTCTCTACCATCTCTCTCTTGTCCTGTCTCATCCACACGCAACCACACAATCTAAGTAAATTACTAATATGAGCCGAACTTTCCGGCGTTATTCTTTTGTTTTCTTTTCTTGGGACTGCTGTGTTCCATCCAAACTTTTAATAATAAAAACTGACAATAAATTGAAAGTGAACAGTTATCCTTATGATTCACCAAACTTGCCATTCATCTCATTTTCTTCTATACAAAAAGAGGTTGAAAAATATTTATCTTATTTTTAAACGTGTATATTCCTTCTGCTTCAGATCAAGCCATTGAAATTAAAATTTTCGGGCAAAATTATAATCTCTTTTGTTGAAATCAAGGATTAAAAAAAAAATTTGAAAAGAAAGCGTGTGGAATGCGTTGCGTTATCGACACCCAGGCCCTTTTTTCTAAATCACTTTCGGAGATCCTTGTGGAAATTCAGACTCTATGCGTGGCGGGCTTACTACCAGCAACCTGCGGTATCATGCTATTTTCAGCTATCTAATACTTTCCTGATTATTCTGGCCGTGCCAAGGAGGCAAACCTTTTGTAACAACTCTACTGGGCACTCTATTCCAATTTCCTTTATATTCCTCTTGATGCCTTCTGATACTGTTCTAAAGGACCCAACGATAATTGGCACTGTCTTCACCTTCTTTATTTTCCATAGCTGGGCTATTTCGTACTTAAGAGGGTTGTATCTATCTATTTCTTTGCCTTCCTTCTTGACTATTTATGGGTCAAAGGGGCATGCAAAATCAACTATATAGCGTATGTGATGCACCTTGTCCACCACCACTAGGTCCGGTGTGTTACGCTCTAGCACCTGATCTGTTTGGATTGGGAAATCCCAGAAGATTTTGCTTGTCTCCGACTCTGCCACTCTCTACGGTTTGTGCTCATGCCACGTATTGCCTCTCTCTAGACCCCACTTTTCGCACATTTTCCAATGGAATACTTTCGCTACCTGGTCGTGTCGCCACACCTTGTAGTGGTTTGGGGCAAGTATAGGGCATTCGTTCATGATATGGGCAATGGTTTCATCCACTCTATTGCAGATGCGGCACAACAGAGACACTTGCTCATTCCTAAAATTGACCCTCTAGTTCGTGGCCAAAGCTTGGTTTGCGTTGCCAGTATTGTTCTCTCGGTCTCTTTTTTAGGGTTCTTTTCATCAGTCAATCCCTCCTATGTTTTCTAGCAACTTCTGTTGTGGCTACATGGAATTAATTGCGTTGTCCCTTCTTGCGTAATTCTTCTTCATATCCTTTTTGTATTTCTTCCTTTGTTTCCCCCTTTTTTCCCTGCCCCTACGAAACCAAAACATAAGTAAGAATATAACTCTTACGAGAGCGAAGTAAAAAAAAAATCATTACGATAAATGGTAAGGCGGTGAGCTCGTAGAATCGTTAGCACGCCGGACAAAATGCTTAGCGGTATTTCGTCCGTATTTACGTTCTGAGTTCAAATTCTATCGAAGTCGACTTTGCCTTTCATCCCTTCGGAGTTGATAAGATAAGCACTAGTTATGCACTGGAGTTGATGTAATCGACTTGCCCACCACTCCTAAATCTCAGGCTTTCGGCCTATAATAGAAAGGATTATCAGCATATGTTGTAAGACGACAAACTGGCTGACTCGTTTGCACCCCAGGGAAAAAATGCTTATCGGTATTTCGCCCGTTTTACTTTCTGAGTTCAAATCCCACCGGGGTCGACTTTACTTTCCATCCTTTCAGGGATGATAAGTTAACCCATTAGTGCCCCAACTTTTTTCTTTAATTTATTACCAAAAATCTTTTTTTTATACTAAATGTATAAAAAATTTTATTACAATATTTGGAAGGCACTCCAGTCTTGACTAACTAAAGGGTTGCAGAAATATGATGGATTAACCTTCTGGTTCTAAAAAAGGACCATGGTTGCTAATGGGTTAAGTACCAGTTGAGCCTAAGGAATTATGTAATCGACTACTCTACACACTTCCTTAAAATTTTGGACCTTGTGGTAGTATTATTACGATATATAATATTAATATTATGAGTGTAAAATATATCTTTTTTAAAAGCTTTGCAATGTTTAATGTTAAATGCGATTACAGACCACACAAGTTATTAAATTAACTGTTTGTTTATTGAATATCAACACATGTTACTTCAATGATATAAACAGTTAGCTTTCGTTTGTGATTTCAAAAGGCAAATCTTATCTTAATAGATATGTATGCTGGCAATTTTTTAAGTATACCTTGCTCCAATTTGTCTGGCTTATTTATTTATTTATTTATTTACTCACCGGAGATAAACGTACATAGGTGTGTGTGTGTGTGTGTGTGTGTGTGTGTGTTTCTCTTCCTCCGTATTACTCTCCAATGCCACCTTTTCGGGGTGAAACATTTGTACTTTAGCATACATTTCGCTCTTTATGTTATTAAGTTTCATTCATCCATCCGTCCGTCCGTCCATCCATTCATCTCTCTCTGAAGTGCATTCCAGAAATTTTCAGATTTTTCAGTAGAAGCATTTATTTATTTCAAAGAAATCCCAAACTCTAATCTCTTTCAAAGTAAGACCCTCTGGCTTCAATGCATTGGTTGTAGCACTCCAACCCTTTTGTGAAGGTCCCATGGAAGTCCCCTTCAGTGAAGGTGTCCAGAACCCTTGTCAGAACCTACTAGGCCTTTTTAATGTCTTCGAAACGACTGCCTTTGAGGTTTTCCTTCAGCTTGAGTAACAGCTAAAAGTTACAAGGGGTAAGGACTGGACAGTGAGGAGGGTGAGGAAGGTTTTGATGTCCATCTCTTCCTTGGATATGTGGGTTTAAGTGGAATGGTAATGAAGTTTTAATGTGGATTGTTATGGAGAGGTGCCTTGGAGAACATTTTATTGATTAAATTTGGGGTTGTTTAGAATTTATTCATGTATGTAGAACTTTGTAAGCAGGTGTGTATGCTTAGGTGTGTTCCTTTGTTATGTAGGCACAGGATGCGTGAGTAGTTTAATTATTTTTGGTTTCATTAGATTTTATTATTTGCTTTGACAATGTAAAGATCAAAGTACAAAGTCCGGTATTTAAAACCTTAATAACTGGGTGTGTCAACATTTTTGTGATGGAATCTTTTTTGGGGGTTCACAAAAGAATGTAAGTTTTAGCTGGTCAGTTTCTTGACTTGTTGTTTTAGGACATTTTCTACTTTTATTTGAAAGGTGGTGGTGATTAGTTAGGCATGTCGTAGAAATTGATTCTCTTGTGTTTTGGCGTTCACAAACGGATTTGGTTCGGTGTCGAGGGCGTTGCTTTATGCTGGTCTATGCATTAAGATCTGAAGACGGAAGCTCGTCTCATCCTATGTTAAATGCATCCATACTGCCGCATTTTGTATTGGACTAGAGCCACCAACATCATTATGGATTGCCGAGCCCCCAGAAACAGCTGTTTCTTATAAAACCTTCCTTCCACCCCTTTAAATTTCTTTATCGTTTGTACTCTGTGTTCGTTGGACCTATTTATATATAGAAGCAAATATATATATTTATTCATATAAATTTATCATTCATCATTTGAAGGTTTCCGTCTTTTGCTTTCTCTCGTTTTGCATGTACAAATATATACGTATTTTGTATTTGATGCACTTAATATATTTAATATATCTGGTTGTCTAATTTGCTTATCCTCAAAATGGCTTCTATACCCGCTCAGCCTGATCCCTCTTATAGCCTTGTGGAATCGGTCCCCTGTAAAGACATCGGAGTCTAAATCTGAATATTTTTCAGCACTACTAAATGTTTTCTATACAAAGAATATCTGGATCTCATCTGTGAACTACACACACACACACACACACACACAGAGGAACTGGGAGTAGTTCTTTAAAAAGAAAACAACAATACACATCAATTCGGCATTTAATCCCATTCGAAGTTGTCCCCTTCTGAAGCCATGCACTTTGTCCAGCGTCGTTGGAAGTATTCCTGGAACTCCTTTCTGGAGATAGTGAACAACTGCCTCATCGCATTCTCTTGGATTTCTTCGACGTCTTGAAATCTTGGGGTATTCCACTGCAAAAACTGAGCCTTGGTTTCGGTTGGTCATAGCATTAGCCATAGACCCACGATTCATCGCCTGTTATGGCCATTTTCAAAAAAGTTTTCATCTTCCTCGACACAATCAAGGAGACCCTGCACGGCTGAAACCCAATCTTGCTTTTTGAGACGACCACACTCGCCACACTTTACTTCCAGGCACTTCTATAAACAACGGAAGAGTGTGAGAATGTTGTAACTTCGTGCGCACGTGCAACAGAGTTCAAGATCAGTCTGTGCTTTACTCTGCGTGCTTTAGCTCCGTTATTAAAGCGACGGTCCCGATCCTTTTTTTTATCACCCCTCGTTTGTGAGCAGGAAGCGAGACACGAACGAAGTGGGTAAGAGGTCGAATGTAGAAGACGAAAAATAAAATGAAAAACGATGATGTTTGTTGAGCCCTAGGTTTGGCCTGTAGTCAAAAGCGATCGAGCCATGATCATGCGTCAAAGTTTTTGTAAAATGATAGGAGAATTTGAAGGAGAATAGAGGTTGTGGTATCTAACTGGTCCTTTGATCGCTAAGAAACTCCCTCTTCGGTGTGTTAGACGGTGATGACAGAATAAAGGGCAAGAGAAAGAAAGAAAGGAGGGAAGCAAAAGAAAAGAAAGAAAAAAGTGAGAAAGAAAACGAAGGGAAAAAGGGGGAAGGAAAAAAATGGAATTGTAGAAATAAAGTAAGAGAAAATAGGAGAGATTAAAAGGATGTCGACGCGAGAAAAGGAACGAAAAGAGATAAGAGTGGAACATATGGTTTGATAACGAGGATTAGCGAGTCAAACCTACTTCATCATCATCATCATCATCATCATCATCATCATCTCCTTCATCACCACTATAATCAAATCTAACGCCATCGTCACCACTATCACCACCAACATCAGCGTGACATTAGCATCAGCATCATCACCATCATTATCGCCACAACCACGACCACCTCCACGACGACGACGACCATTTCTACCACGACCACCACCGCAACCACAACGACCACGACGACGACGACCACTAGCACTACTGCCACGACAACGACGACGACGACCACCACCTCCACCACGACCACCACCACTGCCACCATCACTAGCACTACTGCCACCACCACGACCACTACCACGACCACCACTACAACCACCTCCACCACCACCATTACTGTATTCCTTCGAATCACTCTTCATTCCACCACGCCCCGCCTCAAAACGCCACACGAATCATTATTTTCTGGTTTTTATTTTATCAGTTTTTCTTTACTTTTGTCTCTGTTGCTCGTTTCTTCAATTTCTTTCTCGAAATTTCAAACCGCACACACACACACACACACACACACACACACACACACACACACACACACACACACACACACACACACACTACTGCTAATAGTAGTTGTGGTGGTGGTAGTGTTGGCGTTTGTAATGCAAATGTTGCCAGTAGTAGTCATAGTGGTGACGATTGTAGTAGTAGTAGTAGTAGTAGTAGTAAGTAGTGATGATTGTAGTAGTAGTAGTCATTATAGCAGCAGTAGCAGTTGTAGTAGTAGTGGTTACCGTCGTTCTAGCTGTATTAGAAGTGGTGGTGGTTGTGGTGGTAATAATGGAAGTATAATGGTAGTAGTAGCCCTGGAATGGGTGAAAGTAATAGTAGAAGTACTTGTAGTAGTAGTAGTAGTAGTAGTAGTAGTAGTAGTAGTAGTAGTAGTTAATGGTCTTTCGGTTTTATTTCATGCACTCGTGAGTAATGTCTTCTCTGGTTGAAGAACATTATCAACACGAAAGATGTGTCCACCGAACCAAAGAATGGACCTCGGGTTGCAGATGGATGCAGCTGTTATTGTTGTTGTTGAAGCAGACTAATAGTAAAAAAAAAAACCTCTTCCATCCATGACCATCTGTTCGATTTCTACCCCACTCCGGCAACATTTACCTTGGATTACATTACCCAAAGTGACCTTTCTGTTGTCGTTGTTGTTTAAACGAAAATGAAGGAAAATAACCCAAAGTGACCTGTAGCATATATTTGAACAATGTTGAGAAATGATGGTAGTTTTTCGTAGTCCTCTCAAAACTGCTGGCCTTATACTTAAATCAGAAATCGTTATTAAATAGGCAGTAAAGTGTATGAGTCGGCAAAATCGTTAACATGTCGGTGAAAAATGCTTAGTGGAATAAGGATTCGATCCTCAACCGTAAGATATCTAGTTTAGGATCACGAGTGAGCTACCGCAGTTTCATGTAATTAACCTATTAATCGACCAATCAGCGCGAAACTGTGGCATGCGATGGCTCCTCGGATAATCTAAAATTTGTCCCCTTTTCAACCTTAAAAACTTTTTGGTGCCTAATTCAGAAGCAGACAGTCTTAGGCGTTCGTGCAAACTACCTTGGGCACTCACAGAAGGTAAATCACAAAGATCAGACCACATCGGACACTTGGATAGACCACCTTGAGCAAAAGACGATTTCAGATAGTCACACAATGTACCACAGCTAGCCTTCTACAAGACATGGAACAGTTCTCTCCTCCCAATCGGCAGTTATATTATCAACATCTTTCTTTTGTAAACAACTAAAACTCTTTAGCGTTCCGGTTATTCTGTCAAATGTAAAGCTTATTTATTCGTATGTTTTTTGCATTAATTATGCTGCATCTCAGCTTTGAGAGTTCAATGACATGATTGTTTGTTTTTAGAATGAAATTGTAGGAACCAAATCTGGCTGGTTTGAATGTAAGATAAAATATTTGGGCCGGATATGGGCAGTTGAAGTGCCAAAGGGTTAAAGTTAAATTTCGTGAGTTGCTTTGTTAATTATACACGCAGCCAACTACACCACACAACGATTGTCGGCAACAACACAAACTACATCCAACATAATAACTACCATAACAATGGCGACCAAACCACCTTCACGACAGTGGCGTTTCTTCCAGTTTTTTATGTTCTGAAGTTCAAATTCGGGAGGGGTCGACTTTACCTTTCATCCTTTCGGGGTCGATAAAATAAGTACCAGTTGAGCAATGGGGATCGCTACAATCGACGTTACCCTCCCCCCAAGAGTACCAAACACGAGAGAGAATTATTAATTAGACGGTAGATTGGCAGTATCAGTAGCGCATCGGACAAAGTACTTTTTGGTATTAGGCTACAGCTCTGAGTTCGAATTCTGCTAAAGTCACTTTTTCGTATTTCTGCGGTCGATAAAATAAAATACCAGTAAAATACTGGTGACAATTTAATCGATTACGCCTCTCTGTCTAAATCAATGACTTTGTCCCAATTTAAGAAATCGAGGAAGCGTTGCAGTATTTATTCCGGCCATTTATGCATTTAGCCAAATCTTTGGTTAATAAAATAAAGTACCCGACAAATACTGGGGTTGATGGAATTGTAGCATAGCAGGATTGCTGAATTGTTCATGCCACCAAATGGCATGGCAGCTGACACCTATATTATTCCGGTGTTTTTTGGGGTGCGCTTTCTCTCTCACCATTTCGACACCATGGGACACGAAGGTACTATACAAGAAGAGTGGTCTCGGTGCGCACACTCACGCATCCGCGCTAGCGAGTCGTGACTAGTCGATCCTAAGACTACCTAGCGCGAGTCATGCGCAAAACATGTATGAGGGTTTTTTCTAAACAAAGTAAATAATTTTTTTAAAACAAAGTATATAAATTATACACTACCTGTTTTTGGTAAAGAGTCCATTAAAACGTCGGTCTTTCAAAATCTACTGTTGTTCAATGGTGTCAGTGCATGAGGGACATTACAAGTAATTATCTTTTGCGTAACCCCTACCAAATTGGTGGACTTGGGCACATCGTAGAAATAGATGAATCTATGATGTGCACGCGCCAATACAACGGAGGATGGGATAGAGAGGATAAATTTGGGTTTTTAGTCTTTAGACCATTCTTCTGAAACTCTTTGTGGTGCGATGGAGGAAGAAGACAACAAGAAGCAAAAGGACAGAATGAAGCGTTGGACCTTACCTTGCCGACCGCAGCGGGGTACACGATCGCTCCTGATCAGAACTCGTCTTTCTCGTAACGTCGCTGTTTTCTCACTCGCCCCACGTGCTAGCCTTCGACCGCGTGTCGCCGACTTCCGATCTGACCCTTCCGGTCTGGCTTCACCTCTGTTTGCCTCACCCCTCTCCACCACAACACATAGCTCGTCACAGCCCACAACACCACACGCCCCCCTGATCTATAGATCATTCAACCGGCTCTCCCACTCACTCCTCGCTCCCGAACTACCTTAATTGGTTTCATAATCAGCCAACCAGGGAGGAGGGTACCGCTCCCTCTGTGGTCGCTGTGCGACCCCGGGACTGGCCTGAGTTCCTGGCGCGCTGCCTTCATCATCTTGCCTACTGCTGCTGTCTTCATCATCCTGCCCACTGCAGCTGGTTCCATCCTCTGAAGCACTGACAATCTTCCGCACATCCAAAACATGGCGTGGCATACCATCGACTGAGACGTTGTTCTTTGAATTGATGGAGGTTATAGTTCCTTTCCCCCATTGTGATGTGCACCGTGCATTTGGGGTTTTTACCCAAACTTCTTCCCCGATCTGCACGAAGGTGTGCTCTTCTTCTCCCCGGAGTCGCATTGATGCAACACACGGGTGCCTCCACTCGTACCTGAATATTGCCCTGTGTGGCACCGACTCCTCAGCCTGTCCTGACCTGGGCGACATATTGTACCAAAATACGGCCTCGATTGGCGAAATGCGGCCCCTTTCTGCCATGGTCTTGATGGTACAATGATGCCTTTCCACCACTCCATTTCCACTTGGCCGGTATGCCGCCCTGAAGAAGCGGCTGACCTGCCACCCGTCAAGCATTTCTTTCAGCGCCTCCGAGCGAAATGCAGTGCCATTATCCAGCAGCAGCTCATCCACGGGGCCTCGTTCCAGGAATATCCCATTTAACACTCCTGCGATTTCCTCTGCAGTCCCCGTCTTCATCTCCCTCAATATGGCCCTCCGCCCCGGTCCGCAGTCAACCATTGAGAGGTACGTCCCCTGCCGGTAGTGTGTTACGTCCACTGCCAGTCGTTTCTAGTTGTGGGCCACTGGAATACTACCCGCCTCATGTACGCCCGGAGCAGGGTCAATAGACTGGCACCTGTCACAGCTGCTAACCACTCTCTGCACGCTCCGCCTCGTTACCTCGGAGTCAACTTTCCTGGCGAGGAACAACGTCCTGTCCACTCCCATGTGATGCATGGTATGCAGTCTCCTCAACTCCGAGTCACTCAGACAGCATACTGCAGCCACAGCCCGCTCCGCATCCTCTGGCACCTGCAACCAAGCTCGCTTTACCCTGGTTAGGACGTCTGCCCTGTTCTTTTCGGAAGTCACAAAGATTACGTTCAGCTCCAGATCGAACTCAGCGGTTAGCTCCCGCAATATTCCCAATCGGCGCTTTACCAGCATCTCCGCAGCCCCTTTGGTTCGCACCCTCCGCTCATCGGTGAGGACTGTCGTCACCCAACCAAGCACAGTGGCCGAATCGGTTCTAATCTCGATGGTGCACAGCCCCCACTTCAAGGCCAGGTTCACCCCCTTCAACACGGCATCCAACTCCACCACGTTGATATGGTTGCAGTCATCCATCTTCCTGAGCCAGGCTGCATCTTCCACCACGGTGCCTCCCATTTCCAAGACGACCCCTATTGCGATGCTACTGGCGTCACACCAAACGATCCCACTCTTTGATTTGGGAACATACCAACTGCCCCTCACTGGATCCTCTGCTCTCACTCTGACCAAGACTTCCCGCATCATGTCGGTCGTTTTCTCCCCAACTCTGTCATTCCACTTTGCTCCTTCGGCTCGTCTCTTGATGAAGCTACATGCTGTCCGAAGCCATCCTGCAACCGGGTAATGTCCCACCAGCTTCCCGCACTCCGAGAACAGTTCCCGCCTACTCACGCTGGTGCCCAGTTCAGGGATCTCGTTTCCTCTCCGGAACACCAGCTCGCCCGATCTGTCTTTTTGTAGCTTCAGCCCCAGCGCAGCTCCCCCACACCATCGACTCAGGCGGCTTCGCAATCAGCACGAACCTCTCCAGGTGTCTCACTACCTCGGTGGCTGGCACTACAGTCTCGTCAACCAAAATGTCGTCGATGTAGGAACTGGTGGCCTTCCTTATCCTCTCCTCTTTCCCTAGGACGGATTTGAGCACCATCGACATAATTTTCGGAGCGGAATTCAGCCCGAAACCCAGTCTGGTTAAACAGTACGTCCGGCCCTTGTATCGCACCAGCTGGTATCGCCACAGCTTGTCACTCACACGGAGCTGCAAATATGCCGACTTCAAGTCGACGATCGTCGCTGCCTTGGTCGACTGTCTCCACACACGTAACGTCTCACCGCAAACGTCCGTTGCCTCGCCTCCCGTGTGGCACGATATATGGTCGTTCAGCTCCCTAAAGTCCAGCACCGGTTTGACTTTTCCTTTCGTCGGCTGCACCACCGCCATCAGAGGCAGCACTCCACTCACCACCTCCTCTTTCCACGGGACAAGGACTCCTTCCTTGATCCATCTCTCTACCTCCTCATCGAACTCGACGCCGGCGTGACCTTTCAACGTATGCTGGTAGCAGCTCACCCTGTTCTTTAGTAGTGGGGGCTCGTCCTTCCATCGCCACTCTATCGTCCACCTCCGACCATCAAACGCCGCCTGAAAATCTTTGTCTTCGATGGTGTAAGCGGCGCTGTCCTCGACGGGGCTCTGCTCTCCCTGGCGGTCCCGACTCACGGCGCACGATGCCCCCACGCTTCCGAACGTGACCTCATCTCCTGCAATCCTAACGCCACCAAGACGGTTGATGGCGTCCATCCCCAACACCACGTCAATCTCATCCACCAAGCGGCCAACTACAATTGCTTGCAGCGTTAGCTTTGCTCCCTGCACCTCAATCTGCACGTCAGTAATGCCTTCACAGCGTACCTCTCTTCCGTCGACTGCCCTCACACTGCTTTCTCCACTCCACGTCTCTACCACTCCCGGAGTCATCAGGGTCGTTGTACAGCCCATGTCCACAAGGGCACGCGACATCTTCCCATCCACTAGCACATCAACAACGGGTAGAAAAATTTGCGCCGTTAATGATCTGAAAGGGAGACCGCTGGCGCAGTAGTCTCCCTTAGACCGTTTCCCTGCAGACATTCGGTGGCTATATGCCCCGTTTCACGACAACGGTAGCAGATGACCTCAGGCTTAGGTAACTTACAGTCTCGCACCATGTGCGGGCTCTGACACCGGAAACACTGACCTTTGAACGGACGCGCACGTTCCTTGTTCGACCCCTCTCCGCCACTCCTTGGCCGGCCACTTTTTGCTGTCGCCGCTGCTACCAGCGGTGACGACCTACGACAGGAAACTAACATACGAGCTCTCGATATTATATCCGCCATGGGCATGGTACTCACGTCCGGCAGTTTCTGCAATTCGACCGACAGGTGGTCAGGAAACCCAGTCACAAACGCCAACTTTACCGTTTGATCCAGCGATTCTCCCTCGAACCCCGCCAGTCTAGCCAACCTCCTAAGTTCGTTGGCAAACACGTCAACCTGTTCGCCGGTCCACCTCGCTCTCCCCAGGCGAGCGTACGCCTCGAACATCCCTTCTGTGAAGGCCTCCATCAAGCGGATTTCTATTTTCTCCGCGCTAACTTGGTCCCTCTCTTCCATCTCTAAAAATAGCGCCAACGCCGGACCATCTAAGTAGAGCGGTAGAAAACTTGCCAAGTCGCATATTCCTTGGAGCTTCGCGACCAGCTTCATCTTCTTTAGCCATGCGACTACGTCCGTGTCGCCGCAAAACGGCTTAATTATATCACTAGCAATCCTGACTACACTCATAATTTTTTTTTTTTCTTATGGGCCGAAATAGCTTATGGTGCGATGGAGGAAGAAGCAAAAGGACAGAATGAAGCGTTGGACCTTACCTTGCCGACCGCAGCGGGGTACACGATCGCTCCTGATCAGAACACGTCTTTCTCGTAACGTCGCTGTTTTCTCACTCGCCCCACGTGCTAGCCTTCGACCGCGTGTCGCCGACTTCCGACCTGACCCTTCCGGTTTGGCCCTTCCGGTCTGGCCCTTCCGGTCTGGCTTCACCTCTGTTTGCCTCACCCCTCTCCACCACAACACATAGCTCGTCACAGCCCACAACACCACACTCTTCTACCACTTATTAAAAAAATTATCAAACCAGAGACGACTATATATTCTGATTGTTGGATTCAACCCCCCACCCCAAATTATCTACTTTGTGTTTTATTTACTTTGTTTAAAAAAAATTACTTTGTTTTAAAAGACCCTCATACATGTTTTGCGTATTCGCGCTAGCTAGTCGTAGGATCAACTAGTCACGACTAGCTTGCGCAAATGCGCGCACCGGGATCATTCTTCTTGAATAGTACCGGACACGAATATCTCTCTTCTGCCTAAGGCCACAGACCACATGCGGTTATCGCCGTTCTAACGACATTTGTCTAACCGTCTTCATATTATCGTCATTATAATGACGCCTGCCAGATTTCAGCCTACCGACATTTTCTTGATTTATCATGACGACTTCTTCAGCAACTGACTTTATCGCCACAGCCTTCGAGACAATTGACTGTCATGTTACCAACTTCGTTGACACCTGCTACGAATTGTAAGTCCAAGCCATGAGCTGAATATGTTTTTTGACTAATCCTCACACACGTTTCTGATACCCTTTTAATTTTGTCTCACAACTAGTTAGCTTTTACTTTTTATCCAAAGGATCCACAACATGTGAACATTTGATTTCTTACATCGTGTTTGTATCCTCTTTCTAAATAAATTCTGTTTATTGTTGTAAGCATTCATCTTCTTACACACACTCAACACGCTAAAGCATCAATTAAAATAACCCTCCCCTCAAAATTGCTAGCCGTGTGTCTAAATTAGAAACCACTTGAAAGTTGTGAATGAATTAGTTGACTCGTTAAAACGTTGGATAAATTCTTTATGCTCTGTGGCATCGTGAGTCATGTCCAAAAATGAAAGGATAAGTGATGTCAGGTGAAGAAGTGACAAATCTAAGAAGTCTCTTCTTCGACGCAGAGGTCAGTGGGAACGGACGTAGTATGTGGGTATTCTAGATTATTGCCAGTACTTGAGTTCTTTGAATCGTAGGGCAAGTTCAAGTCAGCAATTGAAAAGTTTCTTTCGAAGTCGTTTCCTAAAAGTTAAGATAAAATAATTTTTAACCTTTATACTTCAAGCTATTCCGGCGCTATTTTCCTTTTGTTATGTTCGACATGATAATAAAAATAAGGATTAGCAGCAATATTCTCTGGTTTTTTTCCAGCGAAGGTATGTCGTGGGCGGAATTAAAAAAATAAGGTTTGTCACTAAACTGCAGGGAATACAGGTGAACGACTATGTGAGCAAGACCCGGTTCTGTATGTTTGTGCCCTGTTTCTCCGACTATATCTCGAGGGGGGCTGCAGCAGCTACTGGACATTGAGACAGTAACAGTGGGCAACTTTGTGGACAGAACAAGAGTATGGCGTATATTGCAGTAAGGGCGACGGTGGGGCCCGGTAGAACGGAGCGACAAACAACGAAAGGAGAACTCTCAAGGAACCGTGCTTCATGTGTTGAGGTCCGCTCATGGTCAAGGACTGTAAAGAGCATTAACCCAAAGTAGTTTGCTACCGTTCAGGTTATTCGCATAGAAATCCACTGCAGTCAAGAAGGGGCTATTGCGCTGGGAGTTGCCCTGTCATCCAAGCGGAGGCGGTCTTGCATTCGATGCCGGTAATAAGTGTTCAGATGGGGTTAGGGTTAGGAAGAGAAGCGAGAGTCCTCGGTTGAGTTTGACTGTGTGTAAGAGAGAGAGAGAAATAGACACTGGAACACCCAGAACTTTATTCAACTCTAACATTTTGAATTTATTCCAAACATCAGCTGTTGTGGCCAACTTGTCAAACTTCTTGAAGACATCACCCGAATCAGAGACAACGGCTCGTGGGTGAAAGTTATCTATTCCAACTTCGCCAAAGCCTTTAATTTTGTGCTCCACAAGCAATTTACGATGAAACATTTTGCAATGGCTACTAGGGCTGATCTTTATATACCACAAAGAGTAGTGTTCATATACGAATGGAGACACAGTACTGAAGCGTTTCGAGGGAGTCAGCTTAGCCTACCCCAAGTAATAAAACAAAATACTAGTCAAGAGCTATGGTTGACAGACTTACCCCTCCACCCGCTATTGTTAGCCATGTACCTCAATCAGTAACCATTATTATAGTACTAGAGCTCTCACGTTTTCAGAAACTGCTGGGGGCATTTGATTGTTTTTTTAAACATTAATTGGGTCATGTAAGATAATATATTTTCTTCTTCCAGAATATGAAGACGAATTAAACGAATAGGAAATGCTAATCGTCTTCATAATAACTAAACGGATGTAAGGAGTGGCGAGGGTGGGGCAACAGAAAGAGGAGCTTTTTTTCGTGCTGGTGTTGTTTCACCAAAAAACTTGCATATCACCATGATATTGCGTCATTGCTTAATTATCACCTGCTCCTATTATATCGTATTACTGATATTATCTACCCAACATCAACCGATAAGATAGTAAACAGGGATGTAAAGACTGACTGATACACGGGTACATAGACATGCACACAGATAAACGAGGAAATATTACATAATTGAACGTGACTATGTACACACACACACACACATCTACGCATCACACGTACGCACTCGTACACAGAAGAATCTGCTGCTCCTATGTAATAATGTTAATTGGTGTTATAATGTACATATGCAGAATATTATTCATACAGAGAGAAGTGAGTTGGTAGAAATTGAGGAACTAGTCGCAGTAATAATTTTGCTTCGCCTTTATCGTAATATAGTTGTTGTTTAACCGCTGGTCAATCTTCGTTGTCCAGATCTACTTGTAAACCGTCACAGTCCCCTGTCAGCCACTCTGTGACTATGAGAAACAGCCAACAACTGATGAAGGATCGTTCTTCATGTTGTTTTTTTTTTTTTCCATTTGTGTCTTTCGTTGTTCGAAAGAATAGTTCATGTTCCATGTACTCGTGCTTCGTATTTTTTTTGTTTAGTAGACGTTTCGTGACGTCATGTGCCCCGTTCTTTCTTCCCCCTTTTGTTATCTCCCCTTTTTCTTAGCTCTCCTGCGTGAACTTTCTGAACTTCCTGTCCGCAGAAGCCATGATAGATCGTTGAACAAACACCATTCAATTTCTTTTCTCCATGTTTTTCTCCTTGTTTTCTCCGTATTCTTTCTGTTGAAGAGCGTAGCTCGAAACGTTAAAGACTTTCTGTATTCCCGAGCGTCAAACTGATACATCCTTTTGTTGTTTACACCACCTGTCCTCGTCTGTTGTTGTTTTTTTTCGTACATTCTCCCATATATATACGTATAGATGTATGTACATATACGTATGTATATATGCATATATAACTCTTTTACTTGTTTCAGTCATTTGACTGCGGCCATGCTAGAGCACCGCCTTTTAGTCGAGCAAATCGATCCCAGGACTTATTCTTTGTAAGCCTAGTACTTATTCTATCGGTTTCTTTTGCCTAACCGCTAGGTTACGGGGACGTAAACACACCAGCATCGGTTGTCAAGCGATGTTGGGGAACAAACACAGACACACAAACATATACACACGCATACATTATATATATATATATATATATATATATATATATATATATATATATATATATATATATATATATATATATACACACACACACAACGGGCTTCTCTTAGTTTCCGTCTACCAAATCCATACTATAGCCTCGGGCCGACCAAAGCCTTGTGAGTGGATTTGGTAGACGGAAACTGAAAGAAGCCTATTGTATAGATGTATATATATATATATATATGTTTGTGTGTCTATGTTTGTCCCCCCCCAACATCGCTTGACAACTGATGGTGGTGTGTTTATGCCCCCGTAACTTAGCGGTTTGGCAAAAGAGACCGATAGAATAAGTACTAGGCTTACAAAGAATAAGTCCCGGGGTCGATTTGCTCGACTAAAGGCAGTGCTCCAGCGTGGCCACAGTCAAACAGCTGAAACAAGTAAAAGGGTATTGACAAAATGTTGCTAGGCATTTTGCTTGGTGTGTTAACGATTCTGCCAGCTCAATGCTTTGAGTAATTATACAATGTGTCATTCCATTATTAAGATGGTGGGGTGATTTGAAGGGATTTGGTTATGATTTCTAGCTGCTCAATCAACCACATAGGTGCTCCTCTCATTAGATCATTTCCTCTTATGACTGAGCAACACGTTTGATATTGCCAATGACTGGTGAACAACACATTGTGACTAACAACTGGAGAACAATTGTTAGTAACAACACATCTGGTGTTAATAATTAACGACTGATGAACAGCACATTTACCATGACTGGCGAACAGCACATTTGCCCTGACTGTTGAACATCACATTTGATGTGACTAATGACTGTTGAACATCACATCAGGTGTGACTAATGACTGTTGAACATCACATCTGGTGTGACTAACAACTGGTGATGGATGACTGATGTGACTGATGACTAGTGAACACAGATATTTTCATAATCCAATTATAACTCTGATGTTACTAATTAATCATTAGCGGACAACTAACAAATATCAGAAACTCATATCACAGCCTACCCTGTTGAAAAGATAAGATTGCATTGTGTAATGTAGTCTTTGAAAATAACAATTTGACAGTGACACAGCATAAGATATGCAGACTGCACAGGGTCCACTTTATTTATGTGTACTTGTTGTAGTCAAATATGTGTTATATTTAAGGAGGTGAGTGGTTAATTTGGGTACTGTATAGGGTGGCTCCTTTTGTATGTGTGTTTGCTGTAATGAAAGGCGTATTATGTTTAAGGAAATGAGTGGCTAAAGGACATATCTGATATTTTGTTGGTCAATATTAACCACGCATTTCTGATATTTTGTGTGGTCAATATTAACCATACATCTACACAAGTATGTACAGGCCTGGGTAAGGTTTTTCAAGAAAGACTAGCAGTTGTCCATGGATGTAAGTTTCCTCTCTCCAAGCCTCCAATGTTTATCCAAGGCAAAGACTACTGTCTTGGGCCGATACCTTCTGACTCCAGAGTTGTCAAAACTCTAAGAACCAGGACAATACTACAAGGTGTTTTACCCAATGCTCTAAAGCTTAGGCTGGACTAGAAGCTGCAGTAAAAGGTGCAGCACTCTGGGATTGAAATCAGGATCTTGTGGTTGTAGGTGGTACACTTCTTAACCATTCAGCACTTCATACACCCTTTAATTTGATTAAATTAATCACTGGTAAACACGTAAGTCCCTATGATGTGGTCATTTGACCTGCTAGAAATAGCAACCATATCTCCCTCAAATCACATCCCCACTATCTTAAGAAAGAAGGATGCATTAAATAATGTGGTCTTTGGGACATGATGTCTGAAGAAAAAGATGGGATGGTTTAGTAGCATAGCAACAGGATATATATACTGGGTGTGCAAACTTCATAGGGTGTGGCCACTTTATGTATGCCATTATGTATTTTAAATCAGGATTAGGATTAACTCAATAATATATAAAGTGTCGTATATAGAGTGACAGCATAGGGTGTGTACTTTATATAGGCCACCGATATTAATTTTATATTTGCTGTAGTCAGATATGTTTAAGGAAGGGAGCAATCAGATTGGGCAAAACTCACACTACACCGTTGGGATGGTCATAACTGGAACAACTTGGATTGGAAGTCTGCTCAGTCATAAGTCTGAGGCGGATTTCCTACAGCTGGATGCTCTTTCTCTGTTTTATTCATGCAAGATAATATTTTCCGCATGATAAGACCTGTTTTTTTTTTACAGAAGACTGGAAATGAACAACCTTGCTTGTATGATGATGATGATGCACATTTACAACTATCATGTGATGTCTAGGCAAGGGTACACACAATCATATAGTCTTACATACACGCAAACACACACACACACACACACACACACACACACACACACACACACACACACACACACACACACACATATATATAGTGAGTATTTACAAAAAAAATAACAAAAGACGAAGACGGGTGTGTAAACAACAAACAGATGTATTAGTTTAATGCTTGGGAAGTGACAAAGTCTTTTATGTTTTGAGCCTACTCTCTCCGACAGAAAGGAACACAGAAATAAACATGGAGAGGAAATAGAAAAAGGTTTAGTGGCTAGCGATCTATCATATATAGATAAAACTTACTTGAAAAACGATGCGTGGCGTTCGATCATCTATATATATAAAAATGAGAATGTGTGTCTGTCTGTCTGTCTATCTGTCTGTCTGTCTGTGTGAATCCCTAAAACTCGAGAACTACACAACCAATTTCATTCAAATTTTACACATGCCTTACTTAGGGTTCCAGTTGTGTTTTAGTCAAAAATAATTTTTAATTTCTTGCAGAGTTCGAGCCCACGGCAACATAATATCCCCTCCACTATTTAAGTATTACGTGTCAAAAGTGAAACAAAAACACTCATGTCAAATACTTTCACTTTAAAAATGAAACTATCCTACTAACTGAAACAATCACATTTCGATACTGTAATGACAGATACTTTCAGAGAGAGAGAGAGAGAGAGAGAGAGGGAGAGAGGGAGAGAGAGAGAGAGAGAGAGGTATATGTATATGTATACATATAGATGTATATGTACACGTTATTCCACTAACTGAAACAATCACATTTCGATACTGTAATGACAGATACTTTCAGAGAGAGAGAAAGAGATGTGTATGTACACGTATATGCATAGATATATATAGATATAGATCTATATGCATACATGTATATGTATACATATGTGTAGATGTATATATATATATATATATATAGATGTACATGTAATATGTACACATATATACATATATATACATGCATACAGATAGCTATACATATATACACCCATCACACACAAACATGCACACAAACACACACATTAGTCATTTGTTTTCTTATCCAAAATTACGTCAAAAGTACTGAACGGATCTTTATGAAATTAGGAAATTATATTCTATGTATAACGGCCATAACTCCCATGAAAATTCATATATTTTTTATGTTGATGAAATTTTAACCCGAACATAACAGATGAGCATTATTTGTAATTCAACGGTACAACAGTGTAAGACTACCCTTTCAGATATACTTACATTGTGATTTCTGCAATGTGGTGCATAAATTGTCAAGTAAATGAGACGCATCTTTGCCTCCACTGATTCACTTGCAAAGTGTTGAGTAAAATTATTTCGTTGCAGACCTCCTTTGGGTCTTTTTATTATCACTGCGACACACATAGTCCCCAGTTGGTAACATTGATTTCAAGGCCCTCCTAGATGAGAGACTGGCATTCCACTTAATGTCTGTGTTCCATGCTGGCATGGATTGGAGAGTTATTAATGTAGAAATATGGTATCGTAGCTACTAACAGTTGAGGGTTGCGTAGTCTAGACGGCGTTTTTAGATTTCATTATTCTCTTTAACCCGGATATTTCTGCTAGTATAATAATATAAATAATATATAAATATATGCATATATACATATATGTACATACCTACATATATATGTATATATACATGCATATATGGGTACAGGACATAAAAAAAACATTGAACACAATGAGAAACGAAAACATAAAAACGAAAACAGAAAACAAACTTTTTTCGAACAACGAAAAAAACAGAAAAGAGACATGCAACATAAAGAGTATACCCCTTTATCAGTTGTCCCCTGTTTCATCTACTCCGCGTTTCGAAGGCAAGGACAATACGCGACTTCGTTGGAACAGTCCGTCCCGCAAAGCAAATTAAATAAAATTTGGGATTTTTTGTGGAGGGTGAAAGTGTTTACAAGAACAGGACAGTGAGAACAATACAGTAAAAACACGACAGTAAAAACAAACAGTGAAGGCTGTTGATTTGGCTCAACAGCCCTCACCGTTTGTTTTTACTGTCTTGTTCTCACTGTCCTGTTCTTGTTACCACTTTCACCCTCCGCAAAAAATCTCAAATTTTATTTAATTTACTTTTGTGGGAAGGACTGTTTCAATGAAGTCGCGTATTGTCCTTGCCTTCGAAACGCAGAGTCGATGAAATAGGGACAATTGACGAAGGAGTTTCTCTTTATGCTGCATGTTTCGTTTCTCTGTTTGTTTTTTCCGTTGTTTGCAAAGAAGTTCGTTTTCTGTTTTGTTTTTATGCTTTCATTTCTCATTGTGTTCAATGTTTTTTTGATGTCCTGTACCCATATATGCATGTATATATATATATACATATATATGCATATATCCATACCGGTATGTACATACCTACATATATTATTATTAAGGTGGTGAGCTGGCAGAACCGTTAGCATGCCATGCATAATGCTTAATAGTATGTTGCCTGTCTGTGCATTCTTAGTTCAAATTTTGCCGAGGTTGACTTTGCCTTTCATCCTCTCAGTATTACATACTGGACAACCATGCTGGCTGGCAGGAGATACAGGTGCCACCATATGCACTCTCTTAACACGTCTTTTCAGAGAGGGTGTTGTTTTTTGTGTGTGTGGTTTGTGGGAGAAGGTGAGCCATGCAGGCCTGGTGAGCCATCAAAAATCTCACAGGAATCGACCCATGATAAACAGTGATGTGGCTATTAAAATTCACAACAGAACATACATGCACACATGCACACACACGCACACATGCACATGTACACACATATACACACATACATGCACATACATGCACACACACATACACGCACACGTACATGTGCACACATGCACACACGTATACACACACGCACACATGTGCGCACACACACATGTGCGCACACACACATGTGCGTGCACACACACACACACACACACGTACACACACGTGTGTATGGGGTTGACATTATATATATCCTTTTATTCTTTCCTTTTATTCATTTGTCATGTGACTGTGGTCATGCTGGAGCACCACCTTTAGTCGAACAAATAGACCCCAAGACTTATTCTTTGTAAGCCCAGTACTTATTTTATCAGTCTATTTTGCTGAACCGTTAAGTTATAGGGATGTAAACGCACCAGTATCAGTTGTCAAGCGATGGTGGGGAGAACAAACACAGATACACAAACATATATATATATATATATATAGATAAAACACAAAAAACATAAAACACAAACCCATTCAGGTAGATGGCCCTGCTCAGTATGTAGAAAAGGAGTAGGTAGTAACTCTATAAGATGTACCCGGTGCAAGCTATGGACACATAAGAGGTGCAGCAATATCAAAGGCAGATAAACTACGAAGTTAGTTTTTGTATGTGGCAGATGTTCAGGTGCAATAAACACTGTAAACAAACAGGAAACAACTTCTATCTCATTCCAGGGAGAAAAACTAGAGGTAGTCGATAGCTTCCGCTATCTGGGTGACCAAGTTAGTAGTGGGGGTGGGTGCGCTGAAAGTGTAGCTGCTAGAATAAGAATAGCCTTGGTAAAGTTTAGAGAGCTCTTACTCCTGCTGGCGGCAAAGGGACTCTCACTCAGAGTAAAAGGCAGACTGTATGACGCATATGTACGAACAGCCATGCTACATGGCAGTGAAACATGGGCTGTGACTGCTGAGGACATGCGTAAGCTCACTGGGAATGAAGCCAGTATGCTCCGCTGGATGTGTAATGTCAGTGTGCATACTCGTCAGAGTGTAAGTATCTTGAGAGAAAAGCTGAACATAAGAAGCATCAGTTGTGGTGTGCAAGAGAGACGATTGCGCTGGTATGGACATGTGGTGAGAATGGATGAGGATAGCTGCATGAAAAAGTGCCACACCCTAACAGTTGAGGGAACCCATGGAAGAGATAGGCCCAGGAAGATCTGGGCTGAGGTGGTGAGGCCAGACCTTCGTACATTGGGCCTCACCGAGGTGATGACTACTGACCGAGACCTTTGGAAATGTGTTGTGCGTGAGAAGACCCGGCAAGCCAGTGCCCCTGGACTGGCTGTTGTGCGGGTGGCACATGGGATGCACCATTTTGAGCGTGGCCATTGCCAGTACCGCCTGACTGGCCTTCGTAGGATTTTCGAGCGAGATCGTTGCCAGTGCCCCTGGACTGGCTCTTGTGCGGGTGGCACATAAAAGACACCATTTTGAGCGTGGCCGTTGCCAGTACTGCCTGACTGGCCCTCGTGTGGGTGACACGTAAAAGCACCCACTACACTCTCTGAGTGGTTGGCGTTAGGAAGGGCATCCAGCTGTAGAAACTCTGCCAAATTAGATTGGAGCCTGGTGTTGCCATCCGGTTTCACCAGTCCTCAGTCAAATCGTCCAACCCATGCTAGCATGGAAAGCGGACGTTAAACGATGATGATGATGATGATATATAATGGACTTCTTTCAGTTTCCATCTACCAAATCCACTTACAAGGCTTTGGTCAGCCCGAGACTATAATAGAAGACACCTGTCCAAGGTGTCACACAGTAGGACTGAACCCAGAACCACGTCGTTGATAAACAAACTACTTACCACACAGTCGCTCCTGCACATGCCATGCGTATCTATATACAAACAAATAAGACAGACTTCTTTCAGTTGTCACCTACCAAACCTATTCATAGGGCTTTGGCTATTAACTAGGATGTTTGTGGATAAAATTAAAAAACAGTAATTTACTCCAACATGTGTCACTTACCTTAGCCATAAATAGAGAGCACAGTGTAGGAACAAAACACATCTGTAAACACAGACATCAAAATGTAATTGATAAATATTTCATTGTTGTTTAGACCAAGCAGATCTATGATCATAGGTATTCCATCCACGACCATCCCTCCTACACTTTTGTTTCAGCTATAGTGTATATGCTCCGAGGCTTTGTAGCCAACATTAAACTTCTCTGCTCCATGATGTAAAATGTAATCTTCTGTCTGAATGCATTTAAATAATCACCATGTTCCTTACTGTTTTTTGGATGGTAGGGGCCAGAGCTTGATTTGAAGGAGATCTGATTATCGTTTGTAGGAGACAAAGTAGCAATATAGAGGCTCCCTTGATTGATATCCCATTAGTTTGTAGTACCGGGTTTAAATTCTGTTACACACTTCAACAAAGTTGAAGAGGGAGAAGAAAGTTTCGCCAGCTGACTTAATAGAAAGCAAAAGAAAAAGAAAAAGACAAAAAGCCAAAAAGAGACCACATGCTCATGTTACTTACCTCATGTAAACAAACACATTCCCTCGATATAACTGAGAACTTGATAAACAGCATATTTTCTAATGTTATACACCACCCTTAGATATCTCATTTCTGGTGTCACTAACTACTGCTAAATAACATATTTTCTGATTACGAGACTGCTGAATCATAACATTTATGATACTAACCGACACTTAACATATTTATGGTGTCATTAACGACCGCAGAATAGTAACATTTATGATGTTACTAAGGACTGCTACCGATCATATTTATAATATTACTGACCATCATTATCATTGTTATTTTAATGTCCATTCCATTAAAGGCGGCGAGCTGGCAGAAACGTTAGCACGCTGGGTGAAATGCTTAGCGGTATTCTGTCTGTCATTACATTCTGAGTTCAAATTCCGCCGAGGTCGACTTTGCTTTTGGGGTCGATGAATTAAGTACCAGTTGCATACTGGGGTCGATCTAATCGACTGGCCCCCTCCCCAGAATGTTCAGGCCTTGTGCCTAGAGTAAAAAAGAGTGTCCATTCCATGCTTGCATGGGTCAGATGGAATTCGTTGAGGTAGAAGGGCTGCATGCCCTTCCTGTCACCAACCCTCACTTATTTTCAAGCAAGGTAGTAATTCTCCATGGCTAGACTCGTTTTTCTGTATGGAAGACAGGAAATGAACAGCACCACTTGTACGTTGGTGATGCTCATTTACAACCATCTGTATGTGTCTTTGACGCTATGTCCTGTCCCCCAAATGCTTGACAACCAGTGTTGGTTTGTTTATGTCTCCATAACATTTGGCTGTTTAGCAAAAGAAACTGATAGCATGACTACCAGGCTTTAAAACAAGCACTGGTGTTAATTTGTTCAACTTAAACCTTCATGGTGGTGCTCCAGCATGGGACACCACCTTAAAATAAATGAAAGGTTTAAGATAAAAGACTGGAAACTATAATGATGGAATTGTCATAGATGTGTTCAAGTAAGGGTGACCTAAGGCTAAACAACACCACCACCACCACCACCACTGGTCAAGTGTTTAGTAACACTTGACCAGTGTTACTAAACACTGGTCAAGACTATTTTTCATATTGTTTACACTCCAGTCAATCTTGATTGAGCAGATTTATGATTGAAGGTGCTCCAGTTGTGACCATTCTATCTATTTGTACGTCAGCAAATACATTATGCAATGTCCCTGCTCTATCAAAGATGGTTGGGTGTGATTTGAGGCAGATTTAGCTGCTATTTCTCACATATTCATCCACCCTGTAGTGACTTCCATATTGGTTTGCTTGCCTCTTATTCATCACATTTCTGATGTCATTAACTTAGATTGGTTCCTTGTTTCTCTGGGATTGGTAAAATTGATATAGACGCCTCTGATGAGATTCCAATAAGATTCAAAAAGTTGTTCATCATTTTTCCAATCTATGAAGAAATAACTAAATTAGCCTTGAAATTGTAGTTGTGGCTGATGCCAGTGCCGCCTGACTGGTACCCGTGCGGCCTGACTAGCACCTGTGCAGGTGACATGCAAAAAAGCACCCACTACACTCTCAGAGTGGTTGGCGTTAGGATGGGCATCCAGTTGTAGAAACCTTACTAGATCAGATTGGAGCCTGGTGCAGTCTCCTGGCTTGCCAGTCCTCAGACAAACCGTCCAATCCATGCCAGCATGAAAAGCAGATGTTAAATGATGATGATGATACTGTGTGGACTGAGATCCCTGTATGCAAATTAGTAGCTCCAGTTTTCTGTAGCTATTGTAATTTTTGAGTATATAAACAGATTGACTGCCTGTTTCTCTGGAATTGGTGAAACTGATGTAAATCCCTTTAATGAGATTGCAATCAGATGCAAAAATCGATTAAGGTCGTCCATCATTTTTTTCAATCTATGGAGTAATAGCTAAATTAGCCCTATTTATATGCCGTAAATCCTCAAGTATAATCCACATTTTTTCCCCAAAATTTAAAGGTCAAAATCCCTAGTGCGTACTATATATGAGGTTAAAAATGAAGAATATTTTCTAAGCAATGTCCAAGTCTCTATTTGCTGTCCGGCAATGTTTATTCAGACGCATTTTGTGATGTCGGGCGTGAAAATACCTTAAGCTGTATTTTTCACTGACGTTATTACTGTTATTTCTTTATTTTCTGCAAACAAAGTGCACAAAAAAAGCTACACATTTGCATTGTTATATATACAATAATAATAAAGGACGTTACCGTATATACGTTTACAAACCAAGGACATTATATAGACCTCCTTGACTCAAGTTAGAGAAGGGGTGCGTATTATACACAAGGTTTAGGTTTTTTAGAGGTACAGCCCCCTAAAAATCCCCTGTGTATTATACTCAAGGGCGGACTATACTCGAGGATTTACGGTAGATACTATACAGGTTACATATATTATATTATAAAGGTTACAGTTAACCTAATAGCTTCTCCAATTGATTGATTGATGCAAACAAAGAGGGAATGATTAAAGACAGAAACCAACTTTGGTGTGATTACAGTTCAGCGTAACATTTTCGTAGTAAGTCATAATCACAAAAATTGGAATTTTTCTATCTTACCATTCATTTTTTTTTTCAATTATTTACAAAATTCACGGAGATTAGAAAAGATTTTTAACAAGGACAAGGAACAATATAAAAAAAAATGGAAACATCAAGTAGCAGAGTTGGCACTCTTTAAACGATTGTAAAATTTCATTTTATTTTATTTTATTCTGTATGGTAGGGTTGGATCTGAGGGTAGGGTAGGGAATAGTGGAGGGGGGTACATTGTATCTGGAGAAAAAAATATGAGACTTTTGTCATAAATTTTGGCTACAGAAAATCTGTATATGTACATATATATATATATGGTTGTATTTATATATATGTAGGTATATACATGTGTTTATATGTAGGTATATATACATATATGTATTTATACATGTATAAGTGTATATATGTGAATATATATATATACATACATACACATACACATACAAACATATGCGTTTTTTTTTTTAACAAAGACCACTCATAACATAATATCTGATATATTTCATAGAAATAAATCTTGATAACATTTGACCTTCAGAAAATATTTGAATAATCTATGCAAGATGATAGATTTTTTTTATTATTATTTTATATAAACCTTTCAACATGAAATCCCATTGTTTTTTTTTTTTATGTTTTTGATTTTAGTGTAATATATATTTATATATATATATTTATATATATATATTTTATATGTATCTTGTCTTGGGGGTGGGTATATTTATATATATTTATAATATTCTTCAACCATTCTTTCTAATCATCACTTTTGTAGGTGTTTGTTACGTCAGTTTCATTAAGACAACATGGCCATGCAAATTTACGATTAATCATTTTGAACAAACGTTTGTTATACGGTTGAAAGAATGTTCGAAGATTATCTAAAATATGTGGGTCTACTTTGGCATGCTTGCGTCCTTTACCGCTAGACAAACACCTCTCGGTTGTTGTATTCCTCATACAATAGAAGCCACGTGTTGAATTAAAATAGAAATTATCTGCAGTGAATTTGTGTTCTAAATTCAAGAATGTTTCAACTTTACGAAGTTCGTGAAGTGGATTGTGCAGAAGAATGTCCCCATCAACAAAATGCATCTGTTCTATAGGGAATAATCGCAGCCATCTCAATAGATGTTTGCAATATATACTCGTGTCCACTGCTCGGTAATCCGTGTCAACTTTACTAATCATAGGGTTCATTACAAGGTCTTTAAACTGGAAGCAAGTCTTATTCTCTGCCATTCGATTATGGCACACCTGAGTATAATCCGATACGACACGGATCGTCGGGTCACGGAAGATAATCAAAAGTTTAATGGTTTGGTTCATTTTATAGATTCTTTCTGGAACCTTTTTAGTTATAAAATAAGCAGGTGTTTTTTCTATTGTGATTTCATCTTCATAAGTGTATGGCATTTCCTTTCGATACCATTCTAAACCTTTTTTGTAATTGTGTTCTTTGTTGAAAAAGTGCATTTCGGACTTTGAGATTTGTATATTTGGATGGATTGAGAGGAATTCCAGTAAAGCACGAGTACCACATTTCCTAACACCAATTATTATACAGTTTGGGTTTCTTTGAAGTAAGTTACCAGAATGATTTTTTCTTTCGGACTGTTCTTGAAGTAACCTGCGATATATACTCTGTGGGAAGCTGTGTCCAAGAGGATTGGTCCGTGTTGGAAGAATATTCATTATTCCTCTTTGATTGAAGATTAAGGACATGAAGAAATACTGGATGGCCAGAATGAACAGGCACACCCAATATCGTAAGTTCCTTGGCGGTGCCATCTTAAACATAAATCAGTCAGTAGATTCTTCATATAAAACAATGGTAAAATTCGAAATTGTTAATCTTGATTTTTTTTCTCCGGATCTGAAAAATAAAGAGAAAGGAATAAATCTAATGAAAATATCAAAGAGGTAAGACAAAGAAAGAGGATTAAAATTTAAAATGTCCAATTTGAAATTAAATGTAAATGTTCCTGGCAGTTAATAGAGTTTATTGTATATGGTGCTCAGGGCCACTGCAAGTCTTCAGAGAAGCATAAAAGATGGGGTAGAAAGCATCAATTAATTTACAACAATCTTGGGGATATGACGTAGTGGTTAAGAGCATGGGCTACTAACCTCAAGATTGCGAGTTCGATTCCAGGCAGTGGCCTGAATAAATAATAATAATAATGATAATAATATTGAAAAATACCTTAGGAATGAGAACCCAGGTTCAAAATTTCTCCAAGACAGCTGATGAAGGCTGGAGGGTATATCAGCTGAAATGTTGTATTAACAACAAACGAGATGAGGACAAATATCCATCAAATGTAAATAATGCACATAATTCCTCATCTCTTAAATATAGAATTGAGATTAAATTTATATCTTCTACTAGTTTTTCTTTGACTGTGGCCATGCTGGGGCACCAGCTTTAAGGGTTTCATTGAACAAATCGGCCCCAGTTCTTATTTTTGAAGTTTTGTATTTATTCTATCAGTCTCTTGCGGCACTGTTAAGTCACAGGGATGAAAAGATTAAATTGCAGATTCTGAGTCTCAGAAGCGGAAAAAATCTGAAGTCAAAGGAGGAGGTGGAGTTGGGAGTGGGTCAGGAGTTAAAACAAATACACGTGGAAATAAATAAATTGGTGGGAATGGTTTGTAAAACACCTACACATAAGCGCCAAAACATTCTTAATTGAAACTTCCCCCCTAATTACAGAAAGAAAACAACATCAAGTAATAATTATTAGCAGCTCTCTCTCTTTCTCTTCATAAGTGTGTGTATACAGTGCTCAGGTGCACTACAACTTGTCAAAAGTGCGTATAAAGCATATGCAGTATTGTGCAAATGTCTGGAAAGTGAACCGTGTATGAGTCAGATACATGCTTGCATGTGTATGGAGGGGGATAAAATCAGGTGTAGTGTTGGTGAATCTCAAGAAGAAGCAAGGAAGTTTTGAAGGATGCAGTGCTCCAACAACTAACAATTGATGCTAACAATTGATGCCGGCAGTTTGTTCCATACTTCAGCAACTCTTAGCGTGTAAAAGTGTTTCTGAAAGCCATGGGAGCTGTGTATGTGCATATAGGTATATATATGTGTTTGCATGAATGTATGTATGTGTATCTGTGTGTATACACAAATGTATGTGTGCATGTCAAATATGTGTGTGTATATATATTTATTTATATTTGTGTGCGTGTAAATCTAATATAATGAGAAAACTAATGTGTGTCAGTGTGTCACACTTAGACATCCCTCTCTCACTATTCAGTGACACTCCTACTATTGCTCATGCTGGGGTGAGAGAAATGGTAGGCATAGAGATGGTGAGGGCAGTGGCAAAGACATACAGAGAGAGAGAGAAAGAAATTTTAGGGAGAATTGATGATGTTTTATTAAAAGTAGTAGTATTGATGGTGGCAGTGGGAGTAATAATAAAAGAGAGAAAGAGTGGGTATGTGAGAGAAAGAGGGAGATGATGTACAACTTTGTTTGACCATGTCTCTTTGATAGAAATTCCTGTGGCCAACATACTGAACCTGAACCAACATACTGAACATTATCATTTTTGTTTATTTTGATTTCTTTAACACACACACACACACACACACACACACACATAAAATACACTTTAATTGAAATAACATTTCCCCCAAATGAAACATATCTAATATAATAAATGTGTATGTCAGTGTGTCACACTTTTTCAACTTTAATAAATCCTTTCTACAGGAAGCATAAGGCCTCAAATTTTTTGGGAAGGAAGTAAGTTGATTACATCGACCCCAGTATGTAACTGGTACTAATTTTATTGACCCCCCGAAAGGATGAAAGCCAAAGTCGACCTTTGCGGAATTCAAACTCAAAACCTAATGGCAGACAAAATACCGCTAAGTATTTCACCCGGCATGCTAACGATTCTGCCAGCTTTCTACCTTAATGTAATATAATAATATAATAAATGTGAATGTCAGTGTGTCACACTTTTTCAACTTTACTCCTAGAGGCCATAGCCCAACATATCATACCATTTTGGGATCAGGTGGATTTCGTGAGTAAATTAAAAACATTCTGGGCCGAATCCTGACCCACAGTCCTGAAATTCTGGATTCCCAAGTTTTCGTTACTGTGATTGCTTTTGGCAATTTTTTAGGCAATTTTTTAAGGTAACTTTTTGTGAGAAATTTTTTTTGTACCACAACAATTTTTATAATCTAAATGCTAACTCTGTGAGTAAATTAAAAACATTCCAGGCCGAATCCAGATCTGCAATTTTGAAATTTTGGATTCCTGTTTTCAATAGTGCGATTGCTTTTGGCGATTTAAAAAAAAAAAAAAAAAAAATATTTTATTATCTTGTTGTTGAAATGATTGGTGCTGTTGTTGTTGTTGTTGTTGTTGTTGTTGTTGTTGTTCTCGTTTTTGTGATACTCTTAACTGCTTGTTAATGTTAATGATCATCCTTGGGATATGACCCTGGAGGAAGCAATTGCAACAATTTCTCCAAAACAAGTCAGGGGTCTGTTTGCAGATCTTCCCAATCGGGATTAGTTGCTTAAAAGCTACATACGAGCTTAAAAATGTTGATATGTCTGTGTGTGTGTGTGTATGTATATATATATATATATATATATATATATATATATTTACACACACACACACACACACACACACACACACATATATATATACACACATAGCCATTATATATTCATATACACACATTTTATCTGAGACTGTAGATGCAGCTGTGCATGAAACATCTTACAACATACAAAAAGGTGTGTATGTAATATATATATGTGTATGCATATATATATATATATACATGCATATATGTATATATGTGTATATGTGTGTGCATGTGTTTGTGTGTGTGTGTGTGTGTGTACGTACATGTGTGTACATACATATACACATGTGTATATATGTGTGTGTGTGTGTGTGTGTGTATATATATATATATATATATATATAGATATATATTTATACTTACACACATACACACAAATGTGTTATTAATGAACATCAATAAACAAAAAATACGGATCTATTTTAAAACGGGGGCCACATTTTTCATTAATGTTTTACGTAGTGTTTTTGGTACGGAAAGACTTTCAAACTTCGTATACTTATGTTATAGAACAGAAAAATATTTTTGTATTCGAATTTATTTCATGTAAAAAATTGTCTTATTTCGATAATTTCAACCAATCACTGACAAGTATTCAGTTGTTTACATTTACTCCTTTGGCTGATTAAGCGATGTAAAGCGTATTTAATCTCCATACCTTCGTTTTATTTGCTTTTTTCATTTTAAATTTGCTTTAACCCTAGTTAATGAAAAATGTGGCCCCCGTTTTAAAAAAGATCCAAAAAATCATATAAGAGTGGGAAGGGGCTCACAACCCTACTGTTTTTTTTGTTGTTTTGTTTTTGTGTCAGAAGGGTGGGGGTGGGGTGGGATGGAAATGGAGGGTAGAGGCAGAGATTAATGGTGCAGATGAAGCAGTACAATACAAATAGATTGAATGATGAAGATGAGATTGATGATGATGATGATGGTGATGACGGTGAAGAGGGGGGGGGTGATGGTGATGATAATGAAACTAAAGAGAGTTTCCAAAAATTAACGATGCAATTATTTTACTCCTGACAACAACAATATTTATCTGACTGTGTCTGTCTGTCTGTCTTTCTACGCACCCATCCATTAACCTGTCATTAATTATTTTGAACCTTATTTAGCTTCATCATCATTACCCCCCCCCCCCCCCCCCCCCCCCATCATGTCATTACCACCACCACCACCACAATCACTATCACAATCACCATCACTACTGCTATCATCATCATCACCATCATCATCATCATCACAATCATTATCATCATCATCATCGTTCAATCCACCTCACTTGCATTGCACTGCATCTTCTGCAGAGTTAACCCCAGTCTTGACCCCCCCCCAACATTACCTCAACACCCCACCCGCATTCAAAGCCATCTGGCATGAAATACAAAAAATCAAGAAACAAAAAGGGTAGGGTTTTGGAACCCCACCCTTTTTTGTGCTTCACCCCTACCTCCCTTCATTCAGCGATATCTCGTGGGACTCTGGCTGCGTTTCTTGTTTATTGACGTTTTGTAGATATCAAGCTTGTGTGTGTGTGTGTGTGTGTGTGTAGTTTATTTACAACATAGAAGATGTTTCATCTGGGGATCAGCACAGCTGCATCCAGATTGTATACAGTATAAAGAGGGTGTATATGTGTGTATATATAATATATATATATATATATATATATATATATATATATATATATATACATACATACATATATATATTTATATATAAGGTGCATTGGCAGTAACGTTAGCACGCCGGGCGAAATGCCTAGCAGTATTTCGTTTGCTGTTATGTTCTGAGTTCAAATTCTGCCGAGGTCAACTTTGCCATTCATCCTTTTAGGGTTGATTAAATAAGTACCAGTTACGCACTGGGGTCAATATAATCAACTTAGCCCCTTTGTTCTTGTTTGTCCCTTCTATGTTCAGCCCCTTGTGGGCAGTAAAGAATTAAATATATATATATATATATATACACACACATAACTGACTGACGCTGTCTGTCTGTTTGTCTCTCTCTACTTTTCATTCTTACCTGACCTGGTATCTGTCTCTTTTTCTCATTTTGCTTATCACCCTCACAACTTTTCTCTCTCCCTCTCTCATACACATTACACATTCTGTCTCTCTTATGCATAGTCTGTCTGTCTGTCTGTTTGTCTCTCACTCTCTCTCTCTCTCTCTGTGTCTCACTTTCTTTCACTCTACCTTTCTCTTTCATAATAATACAAAAATATATAAAAACTGTAAAACAGCCAAAGCAAAAAGAAATAAAAACAAACCGACAAAACAAAACAAAAAATGACAATAATATCATATAACAACAATAATAACAATATCAAATACTCTTATCTGTGTTCCTAAGTATTTTCCACTCAGTAATCCGGTGTGTTTAGTTAGAACTCCAAAACACAGTCTTCAGCACACATCAACCTGCCTTGTCTGAGAGTCGACTCAACGTTCTGACTCTTGTGGCATTCAAGAAAAAACCAGTTTCAATTTAAATTTTGAACTTTCAACTCTGTAAATATTTTATTATCTTGTTGTTGAAATGATTGGTGCTGTTGTTGTTGTTGTTGTTGTTGTTGTTGTTGTTGTTGTTGTTGTTGTTGTTCTCGTTTTTGTGATACTCTTAACTGCTTGTTAATGTTAATTGTTACTGCTATTCTAAATCACAAAATATTTCATTATCTCATTTCGGTGTTTATATCATACTTCTGCCACCGCCACCACCACCATCATCATCATCATCACCCCAAAACTGCCACTAACACCACCACAATCGTCATTACCACCACCACCACCACCACCACCACCATGACTTATCATCGTCATTGCTGCCACCACCACCACGACTATTATCATCATCGTCATTGTCACCACCCCAATGCTGCCACCACCACTGCTACTGCCACCACCATCACTAACACCACCATGATCATTGTCAACACCACTGCTCCAGTGCTGTCATCACCCTCATCGTCATTGGCAACAAGCTGGCATAATCAATAGAGCATAGCTTGGCATTATTTGTTCCAAATCTTTATGTTCTGAGTTCAAATCCTGCCGAGGTCATCTTTGTCTTTTATCCTTCTGGAGTCAATCAAATAAAGTACCTGTCAATCACTGGGATCAGTGTCATCAACAAACCCCATTCCCTCAAATTTCTGCTCTCATGTCCTAAATTAGCCCCCAATATTTTTGTCTTTATATTCCGTCATTGGTGCTGTAGTTGCTGATGTTAATGTTGTTTAACCTCAGCTCATCCCTGCTTAAGCTGACCTGTAATCAAAGACATCCCAGCTATGACCATCACGTTTATTTCCTGATCACATGGTTCTGGGTTTGGTCCTGCTGTGGAACACCTTAGACATGTCTCTTCTACTGTAGCCCCGGACCAACTGGAGCCTTGTGAGAGAAGTTGGCAGCTGCAAACTGAAAGAGGCCTGTTGAATGTGTGCATGTGCACATATGCATCTATCTGCACAATTGTTTACAACTGCACTTATCCAAATATCACAGAGCTGCAAGTGGTGCCACTGTTGTCATTTCGTGTCAACAAACCATCTTCTGGCTCTGTGTCTTTGAAGATGTGAAATAAGAATCCCCTCCCCCCGCCTCCCCTGGGGCTGGAAAAACAGGTAAAGGTTAGCTACAGAAAGAGCACCTGGCTGTAAAACAGTGCCTCAGTAATTAATATATTCATCAAACCCATGCTAGCCTAACCCAGGGCTATAATAAGACATTTGGCCCAAGGTGCCACTCTGTTGGAACTGGCCCTGTAACAACACGGTTGGGAAAGTGAACTCTATGACCACACCATCATACCTGTACTTTATTATTTAGATTTAAATGGGGATGGTCATGGAAAAAAAAAAACTAAACAAAACAAAAATGAATATTTAGGACATTATTCAAAAGCTTCCTTCCTACTTGCAGATGAGGTAGGGTTGTAGTTTGGATAAGATTTAGCTTCTATTTCTAGCAGGGTGCATGACCAGATTCATGCTCCCTCAGTGAGTTGTCACTGTCCTTGTTACTTTTGTTGATATTGTTGTTCTTGGTGCTGTTGTTATGTCTATCTTTGTGTTGTTCAGACACAAATCATGTGAAATGTTCAAATTGTTGTTTTATAAATCCTCAATTGTCTTTTAAAGTTCTACTTTCAACCTGCACATGACAATGGTATAGGAGGTAGTGGTGGTATAGTGAAAATGGTGGTGTTGATGACAGTGTTGATGTCGATAGGCTTGGTGATGTTGGTGATGTTGGTGGTAGTGGTGATGTTGGTGATGTTGGTGGTAGTGGTGATGTTGGTGGTGGTGGTGGTAGAAGTGGTGGTATTTCTGATTGTATTAGTAATGGAAGAAGTGGTGATGGTAGTGTTGGCGGTAGTGGTGAAAGTGAAGGTGGACGTAAAGGTGGTGATGTTCTTGATGGTGGTGGTGGTGGTGTTAACTCAATGCTGTTGATAATTGTTACAGTTGTTGTTGGTGTTGTAGTGCAACCCCTAAAACAACCCTGATCAAACAACCTTTTAAACCCCAACCCAGAAACCCTTTCGTTTTTGTTACATTTTATTCCTCTTAGAGAGTAATACTAAATCCTCGTTTATCTGCAGACCACTTTGTGCATGCCTAGACTTGCAATGTGAACTGCAGTCAATGCACTTTGATGGTCTGGACATGTTTTCTTTTCTTTTCTACTCTAGGCACAAGGCCTGAAATCTTTGGGGGAGGGTGGGGGGGGCAGTCAATTAGATCGACCCAGTACACAACTGGTACTTAATTTATCAACCCCGAAAGAATGAAAGGCAAAGTTGACCTCGGCGGAATTTGAACTCGGAACATAAAGAGACGAAATACTGTGAAGCTTTTCGCCTGGTGTGCTAACGTTTCTGCCAGCTCGCCGCCTTTTTTTTTTTTTTTTTTTTTTTTTACCCTGTAAGGATGAAAGGCAAAGTCGACCTCAGCAGAATCTGGGTTCAAATTCCGCCAAGGTTGACTTTGCCTTTCATCCTTTCAGGGTTGATAAATTAAGTACCAGTTGTGTATTGGAGTTGATCTAATTGACTGACCTCCTCCCCCCAAATTTTGGGCCTTGTGCCTAGACTAGAAAAGATCTGGACATGTAAACCTGTTGTAGCTGTTTAGCCCTAGGTCGACCCAAATTGAATACCCTTATGGTACACAGGGAGTTGGTTGAGCCCCCTGTATGTCACCCACAAATCTCCTTCAGTTGAATCTTCTTTTACTTGTTTCAGTTATTGGACTACAGCCATGCTGGAGCACTGTCACGAAGGGTTCAGTTGAACAAATTGCCCCCCAGGGCTTATTTGTTTTTTTAAAGTCCGGCGCTTATTCAATTGGTCTCTTTTATTGAACTGCTAAGTTATGGGGGATGTAAAAAAAAAAACACTGGTTGTCAAATAGAATGGGACAAACACAAAGAGACACACAAACGCACATATTTACAATGGAATTCTACACAGTTTCTCTCTACTGAATTCCTCCAAATTCCTTTACAAGGCATCGGTCAGCCTTGGGCTATACTAGAAGACACACCATCCAACCCATGCCAGCATGGAAAACAGATGTTAAATGTTGAGGATGATAATAAGGTGTTATTTGAGGAAGAGTTTGCTGTGTGACATAGTGGTAATGTTAGTGTTGGCGTATTGGTGGTAGTGGTGTTGGTACAGTGGTGATCATAGCTGAGGTAGTAGTAGTAGTAGTTATAGTATGGCTTGGCTCTCCATTGGTTACAACAATGAGAGTTCCAGTTGATCCAATCACTGGAACAGCCTGCTCATGAAATTGACATGCAAGTGGCTGCGTACTCCACAGACATATGTATCCTTAACATTGTTCTCAGGGAGATTCAGCACGACACAGAATGTGACAGGTACAACTCATTTTTGCTCAGTTGAGTGGACTGGAGCAACATGAAATAGAGTGTCTTGCTGAAGAACAGAAAGCGTTGTCGGGAATTGAACTCATGACTTCCATGGTTGTGAGCTGAATGTCCTAACTGGTAAGTACCACATGCATTCTCGATAGCAGTATAGGTAGTAGTAGCAATATCAGGATTGGTAGTGAGGGTGGTTGTGTTGGTGTTGGTGGTAGTTTAGCTATTTATGAGGTGCAAAAGTCGTTAGGGTGGAGTGATTCGTAGTAGTAGTGAAATTGGTAATAAACAACAACAATAGCACCAACAACAACATTGCTTTTAAAAAAATTGGCCATTGTTATTTCTTTCTATGGAGCACATCATATGTTGAGCAAGTCTTTTGTACACCCAGGCCATGTGTATGTCCTGTGACTGTTAACTAAATGAAGCAAGTGATGATTTTGTTAGCTCTTATAAAAACCTCGTTATTGATAAAAAGATTTTTGTAATTATTTGTAACAAAAATAGCCAACAACAAATGAAAACAAAGTATAAATGCACACACACACACACACACACACACACACACACACACACACACACACACACACACATGTATGTATGCATACACACACATACATAGGTATCTATACATATATTTATGTGTATATGTGTGTATCTATGTATACACACACACACACACACACACACACACATATATATACACACATTTGTGTGTGTGTATATTTTTTCTAATACATATATACATTTATGTGTGTGTGTGTATATATATATGTATGTGTGTGTATGTATGTATGTGTATGTATATATATATATATATATATATATATTCACATGTACGTATGTGTGTGTGTGTGTATGTATATGCGTTTGTGTTTATGTTATTGATCTATCTTGCTTTATCTGTCTGTCTCTCTGTCTATCCAGCCATCCATCCATCGGTTTGGTTGTATGGTTAAAAGCTTACTTTGCAACTATTTGGTCTTAGGTTCAGTCCCACTGTACAACACCTTGGGTAAATGTTTTCTATTCTAGCTCCAGGTTGACTAAAATCTCGTGAATGGGTTTGGCAGATGGTAACCGAAAGAATCCAGTTGTATGCGTGTGTGTGTGTGTGTGTGTGTGTGTGTGTGTGTGTGTGTGTATGTTTGCCTCCTTGTCTGGATATCGTATGATAATCGTTAATGTATGTCACTGTCATACAAACAGTGTCATTCATTTCTAATGTTCTGCAAGAACATGTCTTGCCCACAGCTTCTGTTTACCAAATTCCACTCACAAAGTATTAATCAAACCTGAGGCAAAGTTGAGGAAATGGTTCTAACATAGGATTTGAACCTGGAACCATTGATTTGTGATGCAAACATCTTAACCACAGACACACATACAATTTATTTGTGAGGTACACTTCTGACCACACAGGTACACTTCTGATCACACAGGTATACTTCTGACCACACAGGTATACTTCTGATCAAACAAGTACACTTATAACTACACAGGTACACTTATGACCACACAGGTATACTTCTGATCACACAGGTACACTTTTGACCACACAGGTATGCTTCTGATCACACAGGTACACTTCTAACCATGCAGGTACACTTCTAACCACATAGGTACACTTCTGACCACACAAGTACACTTTTGACCACGCACACACAGACACACACATACACTTTAGTGAGAGCTAACAGAGATGTTTAATAAATATTTTGTATGATATTGTGGTCTTGGAAGGGTCATTATGCCAATAATGATAAACACATGCACTGGTTCAATATCACTTCTTTGTTGATAGTCAATCAGTTAAATATCTAATCAACTAATTGATTGTTTGTACAACAATGAATCGGTTGTTGTTAGTCAAAGTTCTTTTGATGCTTGTATGATATTGGCTTTTTAAAGTATAAAATGTCAGAAACTAATATTGGAAGATAACTAGCACAGTGGTGGTAGTGGTTGTTATTGTTGCTGTTGAACTTTAGGGTAAGCTCTGGTTAAGCAGATTTACATTCGAAGATGTTCCCGATGTGGCCATCTCATTTTTATCAAGGACTAGCTAATATATCCTTTCATTATTACAAAAGGTGGGTGTGATTTCTTGCAGTTTGAGGGGTGGCATAGAGACTTAGTTTTAGTTCAACTCATGGTTAACCGCATTGCGAAAAAATGAATAATTATGTTTTAAAGGTTTAAGGGACATGCCTGTGGTGTTTGTAGGGCCTTTGACACAAAACACTTTAAGGTGTTTGAGTAATCACGAGAATTTCAACAGTTTGGGAGACTTTGACTGCCAAAAATTCTAATTTTGGCACAAGGCCATCAATTTTGGTGTAAGGGCTAAGCTGATTATACCAGGACCAGTGTTCAACTGGTACTTATTTTATTGACCCCAAAAGGATGACAGGCAAAGTCAACCTTGGCAGAATTTGAACTCAGAATGTAAAGTTAAAAGAAATGCTGCTTAGCATTTGGCCTGGTGTGGTAACAATCCTCTCAAATTTCCACAATAATAATAATAATCTTTTCTACTATAAGCACAAGGCCTGGATTTTGTAGGGAGGGGGCAGTTAATCACATCGACCCAGTACGCAACTGGTACTTAATTTATTGACCCTGAAAGGATGGGAGGCAATGTTGACCTCGGTGGAATTTGAACTCAGAACATAGCAGTAGATGAAATACTGCTAAGCATTTCACCCAGCATGCTAACGATTCTGCCAGCTTGCAACCTTAATAATAATAAAAAATTTAGGTGCAAGACCAGCAATTTTGAGAGGAGTAGGGGGCAGTCAGTATTGTGAACCCCAGTACTTGATTGGTACTTAATTTCATCAACCTTGGTGAGATGAAAAGCAAAGTTAGTCTCAGCAGGGTTTGAACTCAGAACATAACGAGCTTGAACAAATCTGACAAAGTATTTCCCCCCATATTCTAACCATTCCGTCAATTCAGAGCCCTGTCTCCAATATGGCTGTGTGTCTTGAAATTCAGTGGGCGGAGGGTGAGTCAGTTCAACCAATATCAGCATCTTGTATCTCGGTACTCGACTGGTATGCGTTTTATTGACCCAGGATGAATGAAAGGCAAAGCTGACCTCGGTGAGACTAAATAAATAGAAAGCATTTGTATTCTGTCTGATGCTCCAACGAACTTACCGATTCCATGTTTCCTCTTAGAACATGTGATAGCTTTTGAATAGTCGACCTTCTTTTTAACTGAAGTTAGCACTTGATGAACCCGCTGTCTGCTTTGTCTGATAGCTACACAATATATATATATATATATATATATATATATATGCTTATACACATCCATAGAGCTACACAGGCATTCCATATATATATGTGTACACACACGCATATATAAATACACACACATACATAAATACAAACATACATATACGCACACACATAACTACAGATTTTATTACATTTTATCTTATCTTTGTGGTATTTTTATTCACTTATATATGTGTAAATTATGTATATGTGTGTGTGTATATATATATATATATATATATGTGAGGGTGTTTTATCTGTGCTATAAGCATGACAGCTAACAGTCTCCTGCTTAGATAACACTCATATTGTAATGAGACTGATGATGATGCCGACAGCGAAGATGAAGATGATGATGGTGATGATGATGATGATAACAACAGCCTTAATGAAGCCATCTTGTATAGGGTGTCAGGTGTTGATATAAATATCACTTGCAACGCCATTGTATGTGTGCACACACACACACATGCACATATTCATACATATGGTTATAAACAGAGTAGTTACTTCACGTATGTGAATGTGTCTGCGGCTGCTTGTGAGTGCTACTGGTAACATGTAACCCAGTACAACCTGGTGCATGGTCAGGTTATCAGTGACTAAACTGGCAAATGGTGACCCTCATCGTGTAAGCTTGAAGAGGTTGATTCTGGACACTTAAAAGGATGATAAACAAGACCACCCAAAGGATGGATGAACAGAAGTGGGAGAATCATTGTTCATCCAAAATGAGGACAGAGGCACATGAAATATCCCTGTGTATGTTAAGCTGCAATTTGGAGTGACGGGGGATGGTGCGCTTTCTGATTGTTCATGGCAAGAATGAACAATTCCTTGATGTCACATAACTCTTCTCCAGTATGACTGTACTTATTTACAGTATTCATTCAGGGTGGGTTGAGCTGGTTCCTGCCAAAGAGTTCACCATGTTTCTCATGAATGTCGACCACATCTGATGGTCAGTCACAGCTGAGGCTGTAAAGTAATGCTTCTGCTTGCAGCCCACAAGTCCAGCTTGTAAATTTGTCCACTTCCCCATTGGGAGAGCAAGTGGACACTGTAGTTGTCATTTGCTGTTGAGATGTAGAGGTCATGTTTGGATTTTCAGTGAGAGAAGTTCACATGTGGTTACATGCACGACTGTTCACTGAGATATCAAACAAAGAGAATACGCATGTCTCTGAGGTACGTGTACAACGATTCAGTGAGTGTACATATGTATGTTTAAAACTGGTGTCATTGTCTATGTTGAGTTCATTTATGTCCCTTGACACACTTAGCAGTTCAACAGACAGATATTGATAATTTCAGAACAAGACTAACATAAGCATGAGGGGCAATGGGGGGTGGTGGATGTGTGTGTACAATATGATAGAATAACAGCCTGGAAGACAGTGCTCCAGCATGACCTAGGACGAACAATTGAAATCAGTAAAAAGGAAAAGAAAACACACACACACACACACACACATACACAAACACTCAGGCATACACACACCTTCATGTGCACATATGTGTGCATGCACGCACACACACACATTTAATTCCATGAAAGCCTTTCTGAAATACACAGAAGGGTCAGCAGATAGATTTATATCAAGACTTCGTTATCAGTTTTACCTTTTGGCTATCTTAGTTATTACAGACTCTTGAGAAGTCTCAGACTGCAGCTGACTGCCAAAACCTTATTTAAAATCCATGCGATTGGTCAATGTTTTATATGTATGGCAGATGAAGTCCAACTCAACGGAACAATTTGATTGGCCAATGTAATATAGATAGACACATTGGAGAACTGTGTGGCCTTTTGAGGAGTCAGGGCCATAAACTTACTTGAATATATTGTAGCATGTATGTTTACAGCTATTTCTTACATAACAAGATGCTATCCCCCCCCCCCCTCAGTTGTTAAATGTGAGAAAGATGGATATAAAGATGAATAAACTCAGATGTTTATGCGTAATTAAATACATCACAGTCCAATGACCAAAACAAGCAAAGGATACATCTATATATATATATATCATCATCATCATCATCATCATCGTTTAACGTCCGCTTTCCATGCTAGCATGGGTTGGACGATTTGACTGAGGACTGGTGAAACCGGATGGCAACACCAGGCTCCAATCTAAATTTGGCAGATATATATATTTATTAATTTATTAATAAATTAATATTCCTTTACCCTTTTATTTGTAATAATTATTCACTCCCGGATAGTAAACCACAGATTTTCTGCGGTATTGCTTGTGACGCACATGGTAATTCTTGAGGAGAGATAATGGGCTGACTGGCCTATGTAGGTTCGGAGGTGCTGGTAATATGCATAATTGCCTGCATCTTCAAACCTGCAAACTAGAATATACTGATGACGGAAATGAAGGTTTTTACCATTCTGATCCCAAAACGCGTCTATGATTAACTAAGACTGGTTAGTTTCGTTGTTTTTTCTTCTTGTTTTGCCTTTGTGAGTTACAGGTACTGCTATCTGTTGGAGTTTTAGCACTTTAGCTGCTATTTCTGAACTTCAGTATGTGGTGAAGCAACTGTTGCTGATCCCTTAATTATGTGTATATATATATATTACTCTTTTGCTTGTTTCAGTCATTTGACTGCAGCCATGCTGGAGCACTGCCTTTAGTCGAGCAAATCGACCCCAGGACTTATTCTTTGTAAGCCTAGTACTTATTCTATCGGTCCCTTTTACTGAACTGCTAAGTTACGGGGACATAAACACACCAGCATCGGTTGTTAAGCGATGTTGGGGGGGGGGGACAAACAGACACACAAACATATATATATATATATATATATATATATGTATATATATATATATGTATATATATATATATATATCCGACGGGCTTCTTTCAGTTTCCATCAACCAAATCCACTCACAAGGCTTTGGTCAGCCTGAGGCTAGAGTAGAAGACACTTGCCTAAGGTGCCACACAGTGGAATTGAACCCGGAACCATGTGGTTGGCAAGCAAGCTACTTACCATACAGCCACTCCTATGCCTATACATATATATATATATATGTTGTGGCACTCCATCAGTTATGGAACAGCCTGCTTATGAAATTAACGTGCAAGTGGCTGAGTACTCCACAGACACGTGTACCCTTAACGTAGTTCTCAGGTGAGATTCAGCATGACATAGAGTGGCCCCTTTGAAATACAGGTACAACAGGAAGAAAGAGTGAGAGAAAAGTTGTGGTGAAAGCATACAGCAGGGCTTGCCACTAACCCCTGCTGGAGCCTCGTGGAACTTTAGGTGTTTTCGCTCAATAAACACTCACAACGCCCGGTCTGGGAATTGAAACCACCATCCCACAACTGTGAGTCCACTGCCCTAACCACTAGGCCATTGTGCCTCCATATATATATTACTCTTTTACTCTTTAACTCTTTTACTTGTTTCAGTCATTTGACTGTGGCCATGCTGGAGCACCACCTTTAGTCGAGCAAATCAACCCCAGGACTTATTCTTTGTAAGCCTAGTACTTATTCTATCGGTCTCTTTTTGCCGAACCGCTAAGTTACGGGGACGTAAACACACCAGCATCGGTTGTCAAGCGATGTTGGGGGGACAAACACAGACACGCAAACATATACACACACATACATATATATACATATATATACACAAATCCACGCTTATTAATCAATATGTATTAATTTATGCACACACATGCAAATTAATAAACAATCTGACACATATTTTACATACACACACACAGATACATGTAGGATTAAAAAGAAAAAAATTGTGTCAGTGTTTGATACACGTGTGTGTGTGTGTGTGTGTGTATATATATGTGTGTGTATGTGTGTGAATGTATGTGTGAATGTGCAAATATACGTGTGTGTGTGTGTGTGTAAATGTGTGAATGTATGTGTGACAGTGAATACGTGAATGTGTATGTGTGTGAATGCATGAATATGTGTGTGTGTGTGTGTGTGAATGTGTGTGTGTGTGTGTGAATGCATGTGTGTGTGTGAATGCATGTGTGTGTGAATGCATGTATGTATGTATGTGTGTGTGTGTGTGCACGTGTGTGTGTGTGTGAATGCATGTGTGTGTGTGAATGCATGTGTGTGTGAATGCATGTATGTATGTATGTGTGTGTGTGTGTGCACGTGTGTGTGTGTGTGACAGAGGAGTGCTAGTGTAACTTGAATGCCACTGAGGTGTATATATGATCCATTTAGTGTGGGTGGTTCCGTTCTGTAACTCGAGTTTTAATTACTTTTGAAACCATGGAGCCAGATACTTTGGGTATTGCGCAACGTCTAACCTCCAGGCCCAACCCAACAACCACACAAACTGTGCATCAATGCTGTACACTTATTGATAGTGTCTGTACGTAATTCCACCGAGGTTGACTTTGCCTTTTTTTTGGTGGTGGTGGGGGGGGAATCGATAAATGAAGTACCAGTTGCGTACTGGGGTCGATCTAATTGACTGCCCCCCCTCCCCTAAAATTTCAGGCCTTGTGCTTAGAGTAGAAAAGAGTGTCTTTACATAGTTGTTTGACATGCTAGAAATAGTAGCCTGATCTCCTCAATCAGTAGCTTATAGTATCAAAAAATGAAGGCTATTGTGGACAATAAAATACTGGATATACTATGCCTAAAAATTGCTGTTTCAAATCTTGAGTGAACAACTCTTTGAGGGGAGGGGGTGAGTTGATTAGTTTACTCTCTCCTACCCACTACTCGTTTGGTACTTTATTTTGAGTCTGAAAGGATGGAAAGCCAGGGTTGATTTTAGTGGGATTTGAACTCTGAATCTAAAGAGATGCAACCAAATGCCAAAAGGTATTTCTCCAATGCTCTAACAATTCTATCAGCTCCTTATTGTTATTGTTGTTATGATAATAACCCTTTCTACTATAGGCACAAGGCCTGAAATTTGTGTGTGTGTGTGGGGGGGGGGACCAGTTGATTACATAGACCCCAGTGTTTCACTGGTACTTAATTTATCGATCCTGAAAGGATAAAAGGTAAAGTCGACCTTGGTGGAATTTGAACTCAGAACACAGAGATGGGTGAAATACCGCTAAGTGTTTCATCCAGCATGTTAATGATTCTGCCAGCTCCTTGCCTTAAATGGTTTCAAATTTAGGAACATGCACAGCGATTTCAAGGGGTTTCTTTGTTGTTGATGCATGGTTAAAAGAGAGAGAGTCTCTTGACAAACTGTTTCAGTTTGTTGACTATTCCTCAGAGATATACTTAGCTTCCTTTCCCAGTCTATAGATATTGTTCAACCCTTTTGATACCAGCCCCACCTCAAATTTTTTCTTGGTTCTATGATACAGACTTCCTGTTTTAAATTGATTTAAATTAAAACCTTCCATCAAAATTTAATCCTTAAACAGAAGACATCATCAATTGATGTTTCAAAAATTTTACATGGATATGACCATCATGAAAGGAAAGTGAATATTTTACGGCACTTTTTGATAATGAGATTTTAAATTTTATTCTGCAAGAGGCCAATAATTATTACAGAAAATTACCCTAAAAAAGAAGAAACCATTTCTTGTTTTTTGCTCATTTGGCACACACATTCATGTAACTTTTTCCTGCCATTTAAGGATTAATTATGGCAAAAATTCTTCATTATTTCCAAAATTATCTGAAATAAAGTCAAACAAGATTGTTGTTATTTAGACTCAAGTCAGCTCCATTCCTGTAGACCCCTAACTAAAACCATTCCTACCCTGATTATTTCATCACATATTTGAACACAGTACAATATGTTAGGTAGGAGTAACACAAGGCTTCATGATATACCCTTTTCAACTTCTGCAGGGTACACCTTATGTCAAAATTATACAAACAGATTTTAACTAAAAATTTTGTAACATAATCTTTAGGTTTCTGTTAGTTTGAAAAATTTCAATTCTTTCTCATTTTCATTAAAGTTTGATAAAATTGGGCAGTTCCTTGAATTTTCAATGTATGAAAATAACAAAGTTATTTAAGTCAACGTTTTTGACAAATACAGTTTTTGTCTGAAGCCAGCATGGAAGGCAGACATTAAACGATGACGATGATGATGATTGTTATATAACATTTAGAAGAATAATAAAATTATTTTGTGATTAATTTTTTGTAATATTTAGAAATTCTGAAAAAGGAATGGGACTAGATAGGTCACACAGTAGGGAGACCTCCAAGCAATATTGTAAGACAAATGTAAAATTATCTTTTAATAATGGATTAAGATTTATGAGTGACATCTCTTAAGGCTGGTGAGAGACATTCATTTATGGTGTCTGCTGTCCTTCATGTGACATTATTTAAGTAGTGGGGCTACATTTATCTCTTAAGGCTGGTTGTGAGACTCTAAACCAGTGTTTCTCAACCTTTTTACCTTTGTGTAACCCTTAAAATAAATTGCATGTCTCAAGGACCCCCACCCTGCAAAGAAATACAATATATACCATATCTATCTCATATGTTTTTCATCATAGTTCACATGATAAATATCATATATATATATATCAATTCTATGACACCCTCTTGCAAACTACCTCGTCGACGAGTGACAGGGACCTTCTCTTTGTGGCTAGAGACTTCAATGGTCATGTCGGACGTCGTGCTGGAGGCTTCCATGGCATACATGGAGGCTATGGCTTCGGTTCCCGCAATGAGGAGGGAGCCAGACTGCTGGAGTTCTGTGATGCAACCGATCTTATGGTCTGCAATACCAACTTCAGGAAACCTGCCAGTCACCTAGTCACCTACCGCTCCGGCAGACACTCTAGCCAAATCGACTACATCCTCACCAGAAATAGGGAAAGAGGGCGGCTTATAAATGCCAAAACCTACCCTGGTGAAGAATGTACCCCACAACATAGATTAGTAGTTAGCGACTTCGGGATCAAGGCAAAATGGGTGCCCAGAATTAGACTGGCTTGGAGGAGAAGGGTGTGGAAGCTTAAAGACTCTGCAAATCGACGGAGACTTAGAGACAAGTTACTTGAAGCATTTGACGAAATAGAAGGGGATATAGCATCATACAACGTGGAAGACAATTGGAGATTTCTGCGGGACAACCTGTTGAAAGCCACCGACCAGATCTGTGGCTGGTGTTAGGTCCCCTCTCGACCAAGAGTAACGTGGTGGTGGAACAAGGAGGTAGACAGGGCTATTAGACAAAAGAAACAGGCTTGGAAGGACTGGAAGAACGGTGGTAGCAGGGAATTGTACCAATGTGCCAGAAGGGAGGCTAGGCGACAGGTTTATTTAGCCAGAGGGGAGGCAGACAAGAAAAGATTTGCCAATGTTCTGCGCCGTGAGGACCAAAGACTCAAGGTATTTTGTGTTGCAAGACAGTGTAGGAGAGAGAATAGTGATGTCGTAGGAGAGAAATGTGTTTGCATGGATGATGGTACGCTTGCACTAAATGAGGCTGCAAAGAAAGAGGTATGGAGATGCCACTACGATAGATTGCTTAATAAAGAGAATGAATGGGAGAAAGAGAGCCTGCCGTATGTCGACCTAACAGAGGGACCAGCTATCCGAGTTGATAGTACCAGGGTAGATAAAGCAATTAAGAGTACGAAGACAGGGAAAGCCCCCGGCCCATCAGGAATCACTGCAGAGATGCTCAAAATATCTGGCAGTGTTGGCTACAGCCTAGTCACCCGTATTACGAACCAGGTGTTACACGAAGGAGTCATACCCAATGACTGGTGTAGCAGCACCATAGTCAACTGCTACAAAGGTAAAGGTGACACTTTAGATACAAATAATTACAGAGGCATCAAGCTGTTAGATCAGGTTATGAAAGTTACGGAGAGGGTCATAGCCCAACTAATTAGGGAGCGAATCAATTTAGATGAGATGCAGTTTGGGTTTGTGCCAGGTAAAAGCACTACTGATGCCTTATTTCTAGTGAGACAGCTGCAGGAGAAATACCTAGCCAAGGATAAACCTCTGTACCTGGCTTTCGTTGACATGGAGAAAGCCTTTGACAGGGTCCCCCGATCCCTTATCTGGTGGTCAATGAGGAAACTTGGGATAGAAGAATGGTTAGTGAGAGCTGTGCGAGCCAATGTACAGAGATGCTGTCAGTAAGGTGAGGGTTGGAAATGAGTACAGCAATGAATTCCGGGTAGAGGTAGGGGTCCACCAAGGTTCCGTCCTCAGCCCCCTCCTATTTATCATAGTCCTCCAGGAAATCACAGAGGAGTTCAAGACAGGTTGCCCCTGGGAGCTCCTCTATGCTGATGACCTTGCACTAATTGCGGAGTCACTATCAGAACTAGAGGAGAAGTTTCAGGTGTGGAAGCAAGGTCTAGAATTGAAGGGCCTTAGAGTCAACCTAGCTAAAACCAAAATCCTAATAAGTAGGAAGGTAGATAAAACACAAACCCCTTCAGGTAGATGGCCCTGCTCAGTATGTAGAAAAGGAGTAGGTAGTAACTTTATAAGATGTACCTGGTGCAAGCTATGGACACATAAGAGGTGCAGCAATATCAAAGGCATGTTAACTAGGAAGTTAGTTTGTATGTGGCAGATGTTCAGGTGCAATAAGGACTGTAAACAAACAGGAAACAACTTCTATCTCATTCCAGGGTGAAAAACTAGAGGTAGTCGATAGCTTCCGCTATCTGGGTGACCAAGTTAGTAGTGGGGGTGGGTGCGCTGAAAGTATAGCTGCTAGAATAAGAATAGCCTGGGTAAAGTTTAGAGAGCTCTTACCTCTGCTGGCGACAAAGGGACTCTCACTCAGAGTAAAAGGCAGACTGTATGACGCATGTGTACGAACAGCCATGCTACATGACAGTGAAACATGGGATGTAACTGCTGAGGACATGCGTAAGCTCGCAAGGAATGAAGCCAGTATGTTCTGTTGGATGTGTAATGTCAATGTGAATACCCGTCAGAGTGTAAGTATCTTGAGAGAAAAGCTGAACATTAGAAGCATCAGTTGTGGTATGCAAGAGAGACGATTGCACTGGTATGGACATGTGGTGAGAATGGATGAGGATAGCTGCGTGAAAAAGTGCCACACCCTAACAGTTGAGGGAACCCGTGGAAGAGGTAGGCCCAGGAAGACCTGGGTTGAGGTGGTGAGGCAAGACCTTCGTACATTGGGCCTCACCGAGGCGATGACTACTGACCGAGACCTTTGGAAATGTGCTGTGCGTGAGAAGACCCGGCAAGCCAAGTGAGATCGTTGCCAGTGCCCCTGGACTGGCTCTTGTGCGGGTGGCACATAAGATGCACCATTTTGAGCGTGGCCATTGCCAGTACCGCCTGACTGGCCTTCGTAGGATTTTTGAGCGAGATCGTTGCCAGTGCCCCTGGACTGGCTCTTGTGCGGGTGGCACATAAAAGACACCATTTCGAGCGTGGCCGTTGCCGGTATCGCCTGACTGGCCTTTGTGCGGGTGACACATAAAAGCACCTACTACACTCTCTGAGTGGTTGGCGTTAGGAAGGGCATCCAGCTGTAGAAACTCTGCCAAATTTAGATTGGAGCCTGGTGTTGCCATCCGGTTTCACCAGTAATCAGTCAAATCGTCCAACCCATGGTAGCATGGAAAGTGGACGTTAAACGATGATGATGATGATGATGATCTCAAAAGGATGTGTTATAATACTATTCCACAGCCATACCAACAATCCAATAATACTATTCCACATATACAAAAACAGGCATACAAACAGTCCAACATACCTCTATCATCAGCTGCCCCAGGGATATAATTATGGTTTCAACCCTGGGCAGTACCAGTCAATCAGGCGGTGTCAACAGCTCTAAAATAAGTGTTGTTTGGAAACAGACAAACCAAATAAACCACAATTTTCAAACACATTTACTCAGTGTACAACCATATTGATAAATAAATTCTACAAGTAAATTACAACCCCTCCTAAATATATATATATATATATATATATATATATATATATATATATATATATATATGGTTGTTATATCTTTTGATAACATAATAGGTTAGATAGGATGATATCTATATTACAATAATATGTTGTGCATGTATAGTAATATTACGATCATGAAATTAGCATCAGCTTATCTCACTCTTTCTCACGGAACCCGTAGGAACCTTTTATGGAATCCTGAGGTTCTGGGGAACCCTGGTTGAGAAACGCTGCTCTAAACCATATAAAGAAGATATGATAAAAGTGAAACGTTGAATTATTTGAAGGGTCTTGTGGATTGTGAAGTTCTAAGTAAAATCTCTAATTTGGTACTTCATTGGTTATGAGGATGAGTGCTCCAGTTGGCCTGATAAATGGAACAGCTGGCTCATGCAATTAATGTGTATGTGGCTGAGAACGTCACAGTCAAGTGCACCTCTAACACAGTTCTCTGGAAGATTCAGCATGACAAAGAAAATTAGAGTTATGTACCCTTCCACCGTAGACACCATAATTAAATTGTTGTAGAATAATTCAATGAAAAAAGGGTTCGAAGTCTGCAAGACAGCTGTTCAATCTGGAAAGGGTGGTGTCCTCACCAAAAGTAATGTCTTCATATGCTTGGAGCCCTCTCTGTTGAATTATTCTACGAGTTTTATGATCAAAGGGGACATGACTCTAATTTTCTCTTTTCATTCACCCTTCCACTTTTTGCATCAACCTTCTTGCTTTTTTTCTTGTAACTTCTCATGTACCAGTGTCCTTATTTTCAAATTGAACAGACTATATGCACAGAGGCTGAAGATTGCTTGCGGGAGACAGGGTATGTTATATAAAACCTGTCTAGACATGTGTCTGCAGAGCAAGAAACTATTAGCTTCTATCTTTATACTGTGTACATTAAATGGTCTGAATACATGTATGTGTGGGTGTGTATATAAATAATGTATCTGTATATCTATATATCTGAAACATATAATCATGTTACATATTTTAAGATGTAAATATCAATATTCTAATACATAAACATTAAAATACAAACTCTATACATGAAAAAGAATATAATAATAATAATAATAATAATAATAATAATAATAATAATAATCCCTTCTACTGAAGGCACAAGATCGGAAACTTTTGGTGGGAGGGGATTACTTGATTATATCAACCCCAGTGTTTCACTGGTACTTAATTTATCAACCCCGAAAGGATGAAAGGCAAAGTAGACCTCGGTGGAATTTGAACTTAGAACATAAAAACAGACAAATGCTGCTAAGCATTTTGCCTGGCATGCTAACGATTCTGCCAGATCCCCATCTTAGTATTAATAATAATAGTAATAATACGAATAATAACAACAACTGCAAAAAACCCCAAAAAACCCAGAACAATATTGAAAAGCTGCGACGAACAGATGTTACTTACCTGGCATTAATCCAATAATCAACTACGTGGGGGAATTCTGAAGATATTTATCAACATAGCTTTAAATATTATGCGCTGTACAATATATATTTTACAGGCTATAGAATATGTTATACACCATAGGATATATATACTTGCTTCTTGTAATACAAGCGTTTAATAAATAAACCATAAACTGTGTTTACGATTTATTTAAAGAGGCATTTAATTACATGACTTTTTTGGTAGTTGAAACGGAACCAGCCGACCAATCAACCATCTGATTGGCTAATCTCAATTAATCCCTACCAAAATTTATTTTTGGATTTCGTTCTTCAGAATTATTATTAACATTATTTATCATTTCTTTTTTGTAGTTTTTGCTATGGGCGAACTGGGTGGGCGGGCGGGTGGTCAGTGATGTTTTGGGTTGCATCATTGTTGATAATGTATTACATACATACATACACACATACATATTTATATGAACTCTTCTACATCACACCATAATGAATAAATTGCACAACATCGGCAAAGAAATTTGAGAAATTTGATAAGAAAATGTGAATCCAGTTATTTCTCCAAAAACAATGTCACTATACACGAAATTTTATATCATTTTCCTAACCGGATGATTTAAATATATTTTTTAATCATATAGTACAAATCTTCTGTAGTCTTTTTCTTCTATTTTGTTTTTATGTATGTATATATATATATATATATATATATCTACGATGATGACACACACATGTATATCTATATCTACATATATATATATCTACATACACACACACACACACACACACACACACACACACACACACATATATATATATATATATATATATATATATATATATATATATATATATATATATATATATATATATATATATATATATATACATATAAATTCGACGACTGGCACCCATACCAACATTGTCTCCTTCATTGGACACTAAACTCCGCTTGCGAAGACTTATTGGGGCAAGTGAAAGCGAAATTGGGATGGCACCTGTGCCCAGCGTTGCCTTTCTGGCACTTGTGCCTGCGGCATGTGTAAGGACTTTTGAGCGAGATCGTTGCCAGTGCCCCTGGACTAGCTCTTGTGTGGGTGGCACATAAAATACACCATTTTGAGCGTGGCCGTTGCCAGTACCGCCTGACTGGCCTTCGTGCCGGTGGCACGTAAAAGCACCCACTACACTCTCTGAGTGGTTGGCGTTAACGAGGGCATCCAGCTGTAGAAACTCTGCCAAATCAGATTGCAGCCTGGTGTAGCCATCTGGTTTCACCAGTCCTCAATCAAATCGTCCAACCCATGCTAGCATGGAAAGCGGACGTTAAACGACGACGACGATGATGATAATGATGATATATATATATATATATATATATATATATATATATATATATATATATACATATATATACACTCATATGCTGGTGATACGTAAAAAGCTGCTTTTGAGTGTTGTGCTTCATGGAGGCAATGACCATGACCTTTGGCATTATGTCGTGCTTGAGAAGAAGACTCATCAAGCCGAGCAAAATCACAGTCATCAAGCATGGCAAATACTGGTGTCACACAAATGGCACCGATTTTGGTGGCACATAAAAGCATCCATTACACTCTCAGAGCGTTTGGTGTTAGGAAGGGCATCCGGCCGTAGAAACCATACCAAGTTAGACTGGAGTCTAGTGCAGCCCCTCAGCTTACCAACCCTGGTCAAACCGTCCAACTCATGCCAGCATAGACAATGGACGTTAAATGATGATGATGATACACTGATATATTTATATATATATATATATATATATATATATATATATATATATATATATATGTATACATACATCATACATATATACATAATGTATATTCATACAGGCATACATCATACATACATAGATATATACATACATATATCATACATATCTTCATATATACATATATATATATAGCTACTCGTCATATATATATATATATATATATATATATATATATATATATAATTTTAGGGAAAAGAACCAAGGTTCATGAACTCATCGATGAAAATCCACTGTCACATATAGAAAAATTTAATAAGTAAAAGCATTGTTGGTTGATATATACATTCTTTTATTATTATCATTGTTGTATTTTGACCTGAAGATTAGCTATATTTTTGAATAGAATTGATTTTGGATAGTTTTAATTGATTTTAATCGATTTAAATTTTCTTTCTATTTGAAAATTGGTTATGAAACACGTGTAGTTGTTTTATTATCTTTATTTTATGATATTTACTTTGTATTATATCATACTCATTTATTGTGCTTTTAATTATTAATTTTTCTATATGTGACAGTGAATTTTCATCGATGAGTTCATGAACCTTGGTTCTTTTCCCTAAAACTATATATTTATATATATTTTACTCTGTAAAGATCAATTTAATTTTAATTTTTGATAAATTGATTTTAATTGAGTTTTTACCTGTAATTTTGGATTTTTATCCCTAATAATAATACTATTATTATTATTATTATTATATATCATACATATATAGATATGTACATGCATGCATGTGTGTGTGTGTGTGTGTGCGTGTGTGTGTGTGGAACTCAAGGGAATTGAAGAATTTAGTTAGAAAGATGGGGAGGAGAGTAGTAAAATAGTTGGGTGCAGCAAACTGGACACAATCTCTGTATGGTCTACTCCACTCCTTCAACTATGTCACAAAACAAAATTAATAATAATAATAATAATAATAATAATAATAATAATCCTTTCCACTATAGGCACAAGGCCTGGAATTTTTTTGGGAAGGTGATGGGTTGATTACATTGACCCCCAGTACTTGACTGGTTCTTAATTTAAGGATGGAAATCAAAGTTGGCCTCGGTGGAATTTGAACTCAGAACATAAAGACAGACAAAATGCTGCAAAGCATTTCATCTGACATGTTAACAATTCTGTCAGCTTGCCACCATAAGAATAATGATAATGATAATAATGATGATAATAATAATAATGATAACGATAATAATAATGATGATGATCATAATAATAATGATGATAATAATAATGATGATGATGATGATGATCCTAATGATGATGATCATAATGATAATGATGGTAATAATAATAATGATGATAATGATAATAATAATGATAAAAATAATGATAATAATAATAATGATGATGATAATAATAATGATCATAATAATAATAATGATAATAATAATAATAATGATGATAATGATAATAATAATGATAAAAATAATGATAATAATAATAATGATGATATTAATAATAATGATAACGATAATAATAATGATAATAATAATAATAATGATAATGATAATGATGATGATAATAATAATAATAATGATAATGAGAATGATGATGATAATAATAATAATAATGATAATGAGAATGATGATGATAATAATAATAATAATGATAATAATGATAACGGTAATAATAATGATGATAATAATGATGATAATGATAATAATAATGATAATAATAATAATGATAATGATCACAATGATGATGATGATCATAATGATAATTAATAATAATGATGATGATAATAATGTGATGATGATGATAATATAATGATGATAATAATGATGATGAGGATAATATGATGATAATAATGATGATGATAATAATGATGATGATAGTGATGATAATGATGATAATAATGACGATGATGATGATGATGATGATAATAATGCAGTGGATGTGTATACCGACATCCTTTTTACTATAACCACAACAAAAATGCTAATTGGTTAAAAAAAAAAAAGAGTACTCTCCTGTCCCTGTTAAATTTCATTGGTCGGCTCTTAAATATGATGCCTTGTTTTATTTGGGTGTGGAGGGAGATGTGTGGGATATGGGGGTGTGTGTTTTGTGTGGGAGGGAGATGAATGGAACCTTGAGATGGGGTGTGTGGGTGGGTTTTTTAAAAATCCTGTCTTCATGCCCCCCCCCCCCTCCTCACTTTTCACAATAGTTGAGGGGTGTGTGGTTTCACCACCGCCGCCGCCACCACCACCACCACCACCACCACCACCACCACATCTCCACAACCACAGCCAAAACCGTCATCATCATCATTGTCACCATAGCCACCATCACTATCAGCATTGTAACTGTCATCATCATCATCATCATCATCACTACTATCACCACCATCATCATCAATAGTTATATTCAGCATATCATCGTCGTCATCACCGTCAACACTGTCATCATCATCATCATCATCATCACTACCATCACCAACAAGAACATCACCACCATCATCATCATCATCATCAATAGTTATTATATTCAGCATATCATTGTCGTCATCACCGCCAACACCGTCATCATCATCATCATCATCATTACAACAACCACCATCAACGACAACGATACTAACATTCTCAATAGCATTTTATCGCCACCACCACCACCACCACCACCACCATCATCATCATCATCATCAGGGTATCTCTTAATTGATACATTATTTAAATGAGGTGGGTGTGGTTAGAGTTGAAAACCCCAAAAGATTTATTAAGGTGGAAGCATTTATATTCTACAGGCTGTGATACTTCCCAGCATCACCGTCCCTGATACCCCAACACCCTGATGTGAAGCCCACCCCGCACCCCCATCCATTGCAGGTTTGTAAATAAATAAATAAAGAGATTATATCCCCAGTGAGCGTGGGTAGCTGCTTTTAGTGTGGTGGTGTGTTGGAAGTGGAGGGGTGGGGGGTGGAGCAAGGGGTGTGAGGGTGAAGATTATATTAATAAGGGAGTACTTGTTCATTCATTGAATAATAATGACTACCATGTGTGCATGTTAAATGGTTGGGAGTTACATGTGCGTGTGTATGTATGTATGGATGTATCTCTGTGCGTGTGTATGTATGTGTGTCTGTGTGTGTGTATATATATATATATATTTAGAAACAGAATAATAGAGTGTAAAGAAATGTATAATTTGGTAATTTGTTAACCAGCTGGACACACACACACACACACACACACATGCATATATTTACATATTTACAGATATACGCATATACATACATACAAATATATATATATACATATGTAGATACAAGCATGTATATGCATATGCGTATATATATATATATATATATATATATATATATATACACTCACACATGTGTATATAAATGTGTATATATATATATATATATATATATATATACATACATATATATACACACAAATGTGTATATATATGTGTATATATATGTGTGTATATATGTGTATATATATATATGTATATTATATATATATATATATATATATATATATATATATATATATACACGCACACGTGTGTATACATACATATATATACACACACATAAGAGTGTATATACATGTGTATATATATAAATATATATACATTCACACACAAGTATGTATATATATTATAGATATATTTATACATATCCAAGTCTGTATATGTGTATACATTTATATACACATGCACAGACTTGATGGCAACATCTCTTTCTTTTGATGTTATATTGAATGCACATATAAAATGCTATATATATATATATATATATATATATATATACACCGTATACACCCTACATATATGACTGCATATACTCCTAATTCGAATATTAACGAGAGAATGAAGCTAATGAACAAGCAGCTAAAAATAACAGTTAAATTTCCTTCAGACTCCACTCTACTGTCATAAAGAAGGACTCACTGGATAATGCGATATTGGTTTATCTACCCATAAAAATAACAAGGTACAGTCACGGTTGGTATGCCTTTTATTAAGGCTGGCCTGGCATTAAACAATGACAAAAACAACAATAGCTCATATTGAAATTTGCCATATTCCACACATGTAATTGCTATCCAACTTGTTAGAAATAGCAGCTAAATTTTTCTCAAATATTATCCTATAATCTTGTTTTTTTTTTTTCAGAATTGTTCATTGGATAATGTAGCCTGAGATACATTTATGATCTTTCCCACATTTAAAAGCAAGAAAAAAAAGCAAAAGGAAATGGATGAAACAAAAGAGAATCTTAACAACTGGAATAACTTTTGATCAAAGAATCTGCTTTTGTTAAAGCTGAGGGAGGAAGAGAAGAGAGAAGGTAAGAGGAGGAGGAAGAGAAAAGAGGAGATGTGGGAAGAGGAGGAAAAGATGGAAGAAGTCGGAGGAGAGGAGGTGGCAAACATGAAAGTTCTCAGTGGGGAACAAGTGAACTGTTTCCTAGTCACTTGATCTGCTAGTTAGAGCAGCCCCAAATCCTCTTTCTACTCTCTCAGCCTAAGAAAAAAACAAAGGACATATTGAAGAAAATGGTCCCCACCGAACATGAAACACAATGATGCAGTTTCTGAGTGAACAACATGAAAGCTGAAGTGTCCTGCAAGTCTTTCGGAATAGATTAGCTTGAATTGAGAAATGGAGTAAAACAAGGATGGCCATTGCTCCCACAAACTTTTCTATCTTCTGCTCAGCTATGATTGAGCTCACTTTGCCAGGGGTCAGCAAAGGGATCGATAGACTGAGGGTCTATTTATTGTTATTATTATCATCATTATTATTAGTGAGTGAGAGAGTAGTGTTTTCCATCAAAGTGACACTGGGGTACAAATATATGAAGCTTAATATACCCATCATGACTATCAGTCCGATAAGGGTATACCAGGCACATGCATCACAACCATATGTGCACACATCAAGATAAACAGTACAAGGGGATCCCAGTTAGAATTTTCTTTAGGTTGAGTAGCCCATCCTGCTCAAAAGGTCCCTGAATGAGGATTATTTAAGGATGGTGAATGGAACATCCATATTTCCAGGGAGGGGTGAATTATTCAAATCCTAAAGAATCTCTCTCAACACATGGCTATGCTGCTCCCTCACTACACCTGGTTGTGATCAGAGATGCATATTTCGCCGGCCTTTAAGGGGAGATGCTCAAAGAGTTAAGGTCAAACAACTGATAAGTAAATTCTGTGCATTATTATTATTATTATAACCTCGCTTAGGTCAACTTTGCTTTTCCTATTTTCGGGGTTGTATCAATAAAGCATTGGGGTCGATGTAATCGATAAACTTCCCCCCCCCCCAAAAAAATTACTGGCTTTGAACGAAAATTAGAAATAAAACGCTTAGCAGCATTTCGTCCGTTTTTACATTGTAATTCTGTTCAAATTCCACCGATGTCAACTTTACTTTTCATCCTTTCGGAGGTCAATAAAAATAGTACCAGTCAAGTACTGGGGTCTATGTAACCGACAATCTCCTTCGTCAAAAATCTGCAGGCCTTGTGCCTATAGTAGAAAGGACTATTATTAAAATAATTAAATTGTACTTTCAGTTCGTTTAGGAAAAAAGCAAAAATATTCTAAATGCAAGGGAAGTAACTCTATATTAAAGCCGTTCACTTGAAGGGAATTTTGGAAAGGAATCTCTGGAGATTTTATAATTCTTCGATATTCCATTCACATCTCTTCAATATAAATATTTAGAAATTTCTTTTTCTTCTTTTTGTAGTTTCTGATCATATATCGCTACTATTATCTCACTGGTTTTATTTTTATATCGACTTTTTAATAATATCGGATTGAATCGTTAGCACGCAGGGCAGAATGCTAAACGGCTTATCGTCCGTCTTTACGTTCTGAGTTCGAATTCCGCCGAGGTCGACTTTGCCTTTCATCCTTTCGAGATCGATAAAATAAGTACCAGTTGATAAAATAACTACCATCCTCCGAAATTGCTGGTTTTGTGCCAAAATTTGAAACCGATATATTAGATTAAAACTAATAAAATTATCTTCAGAATAGAAAACTGACACGTTTTCATACACTCATACCCCCCCCATACACACACACACACACAATCATTTAAAGAAGTAATGTTTGCAAAGATCTATTTAATACACTGTGACAGTGGACCCCCGTCGATCGGCGACGAAGATTTAACGAAACAAAAATATTTTTATTAGAAAATATTTTCACTCTGAAGTGTCAGTTCAAAGGGAGATAACAAATATAGTGTTTACAAGGGAGAAAACTCCAGCGGTATTTTTTTTGTTTTTTAACTACTTTCTTGGAAATTACTGTTAAATTTCATTTATAACATAAATACTCATCATACGCTTGATGGACCAGATGTACGAGAACTTTGTTTCCTTAGCACGAGGTCCTAGGTTCGATGCTTTTGTGCGTCAGATATTTATTTTTAAAGCCGTGATTCAATTGGGCAGAGAGAAACTATATGGAAGCCCGTCGGGTGGGTTTTACTTGTTTCAAAAGATATTTTTTTGTCCCTGAGTAGCGCAGATTCTACCTGAGAATCACGTTAAAGTTACACATGTGTAAGGAATATTCCACCATTTACACGCTAAATCAGGAGCAGACAATTCAGTTGATTGAACAAGTGAGTCCTCATCACGAAAGGACGAAGATCCACCTCATAGAACACCTATAATCAGGCTCTTATTATATTCACTTCAATACATTGAGGGAATTATATGGACACTAGAAGATATAGTGAGCAAGAGAGATAGACAAATTAAAAAGCAGGATATCTCAAACCTTCTTCACCAGTTCCTACGTCTCTAGGGATTTTGTTTACATAAATGTGCAGCCGTTTGGTTAAGAACCTTGCTTAGAAATTATGAGGTTCGTGTTGGATAGTGCTGCTTGCACCTAGAGAAAGTATCTTCTGTAGCAAGAGATCAAACAACATTAGTAAGCAGAATTTGGTAGACAAAAACAGTAAGGTACCCATCGTACACCTCACCACTCTATTTCTCTCTGACTAAACCTTTTTTTTTTCTCTCCCTGTTTATTTCTGTGTTCCTTTCTGTTGAAGAGCGTAGGCTCGAAACGTAAAATACTCTCACTTCCCGAGCGTTAAATTAATACATCTGTTTGCTGTTTACACACCCGTCTTTGTCTTTTGTCTTTTTGTAAATTCTCATTATACACACACACACACACACACACACACACACACACACACAACTGACGTCACATACTTAATGTACATGTTTTGTTTATGCATTTATTGGCTGTGAGACTCATTCAAGGAAAAGACCCTTTAAGATGTTGAGTGTCATAGCACACGAGGTCTTAAAAGGACTTCCTGGAACAAACCCTGCAGCTAATAAGCATATGAACAAAGCACATACATTCAGTATTGAACATTAGTAATGTTAAATGTTATTACAGTTGGTTACAATTGAAAATTTTATACATATCAAAAGGAGGTGTTATAATTGTTGTTGTTGGCATCCTTTTGTCTCGGGAGACAATGCAGTTGCACATAAACTAATCCAGTCTGGTTTTTACATTTCATGTCCTCTCCAGTTTTGCGCAGGCCTGCTGGGCTAGATGTAAGAAAATCCTGGGTAGCCCAATCATTAGGATTCCTCTCTCGACCTTGCTGACATAGTCCAAAGGAGTGCAGAGCATTACGTTTGGCACCAGCTTGGTTGCAGGAGCTGCCGGAAGAGTGTCGAGTCGAACACTAAACCGCCTACGGGGCTCCACTTCGGATTTCTTTGAAGGTTGTCTCCTTTCCGTAATCCTGGATAAGGGCCCATAAGAGGAAAGAGCAGAGAGGCATGTCAGGGGTAGTGTTGGTATATTTCTTTTGAAAAAAAAAATGTACAGAATTGTTCAAGGATGCAGTGGCCTGATTATAACTGATGCAGAAAGATTGTTCTATGTTTTGACAATTGTGTGACGAATGTATTTAAAAATCATGGGTGCTGCATTGTTTTTTGATTTTATAAGCATTTTTATGAGTGTAGAGGTATTGAAAATGGGTGGCTAAAGTTGTTGTTGGAAAGTGGGTGGATAATCTTTGGGCTTTTTTCCAAGATAGCAGCTAGATATGGAAGCAATATGGTTAAGATATTCTAAGTGACGGACAGAAGATAGTCATCTAGTTAAACACACACACACACATATGTGTGTGTGTGTGTGTGTGTGTGTGTGTATGTATGGTATGTATGTGCGTATATGCATAACATACACATGTGTGTTGTGTTTATGTTGTGTCCCTTTATGTACAATGGAAGGAAAGTGATTGCTAAGTGGATAAAATACTGGACTACATGGCCATAGGTCATAGGTTCCAATCATCCATTGGTGTTTTATTGTGTTCCCAGATAGAAGATATGGACATTTTATTGCACATTGCTTCATTCATCTGACTGTTAAGATGAAGTACCAGATCAAACCAAGAATATTTGAATTCCCATCATTTTAGGATTGACAGAATAAATACCAGTAATTACACACGAACAGATTAATCAAAAGGGAGCTGCAAATATCCATTACTGACTCATGAAAGCTAGAATTTCATGCATGGCATTTAATGAAAGCCTAAACTTCTTTATATGAACCTGGAGTCATTCACAGCTATGAAAGAAAGAAATCTACCTGTGTCATCAAATCAATCAACACACCTGTCTGTCTGTTATAGGGATGTAAACACATCAGCATTGGTTGTCAAGTGATGTTGGTGGGGGGTGGGGGTGAGAAACATATCACACACACACACACACACACACACACACACACACACACACACACACACACACACACACACACACACACACACACACACAGATATATACTACGGGCTTCTTTGAGTTTCTGTCTACTAAATCCACTCACAAGGCTTTAGTCAGCCTGAGGCTATAGTAGAAGACACTTGCCTAAGGTACCATGCATCTTTTTGTCTGTCTGGCTTTATCTCCATCCATCTTTCTGTCTGTCTGTCTCTCTCTACCTACACACACATGTACGCATGCACGCACACACACACACACACACACAAACATGCAGTAAACACAATATGGCCAAATGTTTAAAAAGTTTACTTTGTAATCACGAGATTCTGGTTTTGAATTGGTTCCATGGCATCTCGAAAAAAACTGACCTCAGGTCAAGTCAAACCCTACCAGTGGAATGATGTAAGACAGAAACTACCAAAAAGGCTATTGGATGAATTTTACTTCCAATCTAAAGGTCCAGCTTTATTTTACTGGGGAAAAGAGTGAGAGAGAGAGATTAACTTCTCAGCTTTAAAAAAGCTATGCAAATGGAGCTATGTGTGTGTGTGTGTTTGTTCATGTCTGCTTATATTGAGGTTGCCTGCTAATTGCAAATAAAAGCGTGGCTATGTGGTTAAGAAGTTTGTTTCACAACTCACTGGTTTCAGGTTCGGTTCCACTGCGTGGCACATTGCATTAGTGCCTTTTACTATATAGCTTTCAGCCAACCAAAGCCTTGAGTGGATTCGACAGATGGAAACTGAAAGATGTCTTTTGCATGTATGTGTGTGTGTGTGTGTGTGTGCATGTATGCATGCGTGTATGTATGTGTGTGTGTGTGTATGTGTGTGTATTTCCTCGTCGTGTGTGCGTCTCCTTGTCTTGACATAGTGTGATCATTGTAAATGAATGTCCCCGTCATACAAGCCATGTCTTCAGTTCTAATATTCTGTAAAAAAACATGTCTGGCCATGGGAAAATATTATCTTGCTTGGAAATAGGTGAGGATTGATGACAAGAAGGGGGCATCTGGCTGTGGAAAAACTGAATTAACTCCATCCAACCCACACAAGCATGGAAAAGTGGATGTAAAACTAAAGATGACAATGATAATATCCATGTCACACAAGCAGTGTTGTTTAATTGTAATCCTCCATGGAAGCATGTCCATGTTTTAAGGATTAGGGGCAATTATTACCTTGTTTGGAAATAAGTGAAAGTTGGTGGAAAAAAAGGCATCCAACCCTAGAAAATCTGCCTCAAAGAATTTCTTTTAATCCATGCAAACATAGAAAAGAAAAGTGGATATTAAAATGTTCATGATGATTAATTGGTTAATTAGATAACATTACCCATTATACAGTTCTATATGGGCATATGGCATAGTGGTTGAGCGCAGGCTACTAACCCCAAGATTCCGAGTTCAATTCTAGGCAGTAACCTGAATAATAATAATAATAATAATAATAATAACAACAACAACATCGAAAAATACCTTAGGAATGAGAACCCAGGTTCGAAATTTCCCCACAACACCTGATGAAGGCTGGAGGGTATATCAGCCGAAATGTTGTGTTAACAACAAACAAGATGAGGACAAATATCCGTCAAATGTAAATAATGTATTACCCATTATATTCTCTACTGAAAGGAATCATTTAATGCCAATTTTACTTAGCCATTTTGATACCAACCCACATAAAACTTGTCCTGGTCCTATGATATAAAATTCTTGTTTTAAAGTGACCTAAATAAGTTTCCACTAAAATTTCTTGTTAATTTATGCTCTAAACACTAGTTTAACAATAAAGTTGTTTTACTAAATTCTTCATTACTTTCAGAACAAATTGAAACAAAGCCAATGTCTTTTGAGAGAGAAATGGTAAGGAAAGGATTAGAAATACTAAACTTGACTTGTTTGCAATGATCTGGTTCAGTTAAGAAACTAATCAACTATTTTCAGCTTTTGTTAAACAAGATAATTAGCCACTTTCTAGATTATTAAAAAACTTTTCACCATTTTAAGAAACTAATTAAACACCTGTAGATTATTTGACAAAAGAAAAAAAGAAAAACTCCACTAAAACTATATAAAATCAATGACAACAGATACTTTTAGAATATTTCAAGGTTTCTGAAGGAATTACCAAGTTTTATTAGAAACAAGAATGAGATAAAGGAAGAGAAAAATTATAAAAAATGGTAAATATAAGAGAAAATAATCACAGTGACTCGTGTTAACTAATTTATCTACCAATCATCATCATCATTGTTTTAATGTCTTTATCAGTTTTGCTAGCGTTTGGTTAAAATGTTGCAAAGTCATTTATTTTTAGTATTTTCGTAAATTCTTTGTAATTTACAAAGTGTCAAGCACCGGTGCTGGTGCCACATAGAAAAAAGCACCCAGTGTACTCTATGGAGTGGTTGGCATTTGGAAGGGCATCCAGCTGCAGCAACCATGCTAAAACAGACAGCTGGAGCCTGGTGTAGCCCTCTGGTTTGCCAGCTCCTGTCAAGGCATCCAACCCATGCCAGCAAAGAAAACGGACGTTAGATGATGATGATGATGATCATCATCATCATCGTTTAACGTCCGCTTTCCATGCTAGCATGGGTTGGACGATTTGACTGAGGACTGGTGAAACCGGATGGCAACACCAGGCTCCAGTCCGATTTGGCAGAGTTTCTACAGCTGGATGCCCTTCCTAACGCCAACCACTCAGAGAGTGTAGTGGGTGCTTTTACGTGTCACCCGCACGAAAACGGCCACGCTCGAAATGGTGTCTTTTATGTGCCACCCGCACAAGCCAGTCCAGGGGCACTGGCAACGATCTCGCTCGAAAATCCTACAGGAGCCAGTCAGGCGGTACTGGCAACGGCCACGCTCAAAATGGTGCATCTCATGTGCCACCCGCACAAGAACCAGTCCAGGGGCACTGGCAACGATCTTACTTGGCTTGCCGGGTCTTCTCACGCACAGCCCATTTCCAAAGGTCTCGGTCCGTAGTCATCGCCTCGGTATGTTTCTGAGCATTTCATTTTGCATTCTTCCTGTAAATGAGCATCCCTGTGACAGACTGGTGTCCCTTTCAAGGGGAATCTTGTGACCTTGCTCACTTGTTTGGAAACCAAGTAACTCATTTGCCATGGAAACCAAGTAACTCACCATATGAGTTTTACGACTCAAGAAAATTCTTACATTTTATTTTTTTTTTACATAAAGCACCTGAGGATTTGTTTACCATTGTTCTGCTATTCCTTTACATGAGGAACTATAATTATAATTTGTAGCAAGGCAGCAAGCTGGCAGAATCATTAGCACACCGGGCGAAATGCTTAGCAGTGTTTCGTCTGGCTTTACGTTCTGAGTTCAAATTCCGCCTAAGTTGACTTTGCCTTTCATCCTTTCGGGGTCAATAAATTAAGTACCATTTGCATACTGAGGTTGATTTAATTGACCAGCCCCCTCTGAAAATATTTTGTGCCTAGACTAGAAAAGAATTATAATTTATAGAATCATTAGTGTTCAGGACAAAATGCTTTATGTCCTGAGTTCAAATTCCACCGAAGTCAACTTTGCCTTTCATCCTCTTGGAGTCGATAAATGAAGAACCAGTTGAGCCCTGGGCTTGATGCAACTGACTCCCCCCGAAATTGCTGGCCTTGTGTCAAAATCTGAAACCTATATTTATGACTATTATTATGATTTAAAGGCAGCAAGCTGGTAGAATCATTAGCATGCTGGAGAAAAGGCCTATCGGCATTTCATTCATTCTAAGTTCAAATTCTGCTGAGGTGGACTTTACCTTCCATTTTTTTTGGTGGGGGTTGATAAAATAAATACCAGTTGAGCACTGGGGGTTGATGTAATCGGCTTACCCCCTCCTCCAAATTGCTGGCCTTGTGCCAAAATTTGAAACCAATATTCATTAGTTATTACTAAACAGCATCTTGCTGCAGCCCTACAATAAAATGCATTCGAGCTATGAACCCAGGAAGTGTTTTCAGCAGATTTTCTTCAGCTGGATACCCTTCATGGCTGGGCACGTTTTCATGGAAGATTGCAAATGAGTGACATCATTTATATAGCAGTGATGCTCGTTATAACTTCCATACATTATCAAGACAAAGGGATACAAATACACATGGACACACACACAATGGCTTCTTCCGGTTTGTCTTCCAAGTCTACTGATTTTGCTCGGCCTTGGGCGATAATTGAAGACACTTGTCTAATGTGCTCTGCAGTGGGACAACTCAAAACTACGTGGTTGGGAGGTAAACTTCTGAAACACACATAACCATACTTGTGCCTAGGCTCTATTCAGTCATTCACCTCTCTCGTAAAAACACTCACACACATCACATGATCATGTAATTGACCAGACTATCGGATGTTGTTATGCATCACTAGTCACAATGCACTTTGCATCGTTTTAGCTTCCAAATGATGCCAACCCTCTGGCCAAGCGAGCAGGCCAACACCCCCTCCCCACTCCTGATCGGAAGGTTAGTCTGTCGCAAGGTGACCTGTCTACAGCTGAGTGGACTGGAGTAACATGAAATGAAATGTTTTGCTCAAGAAAATAATGCATTGCCTGGTCCAAGAATTGAACCCATGATCTAGCTGTTATGAGTGCAGCACTATCTATCTATTTGTCTGTCTGTCTGTCTATTCATCTATCTATATTTCTCTATCTATCTATCTATCTATACCTAAACTGTCCTCCCCTCTTTTACACGAGAACATTACTGTGTGATACACGATCCCTATTGATCGGCCTTTCCTTTTTTTTTTTTTTCCGATCCCTTTTGATCGAACTCCCCCTTTTTCCCTTCCTACGATCCCTTTTGATCGACACCACCACTTTTTTTTTTTTCCTTCCTTCCCCCTCCCAAAAAGAAAAGCTCTACATTGTATTTGTCCCATCTTCGTTGAGCCCTGTGTGGCTAATAAAAGAAATGTATCTATCTATCTATCTATCTATCTATCTATCTATCTATTCATCTAGCTATCTGTCTGTCTAAACATACATACATACATACATACAATAGGCTTCTTTCAGTTTCCGTCTTAACCAAATTCACTCACAAGGCTTTGTTTGGCTCAGGGCTATAGTAGAAGACACTTGCCTAATGTGCCATGCAGTGGGAGACTGAACCGAGAACCATGCAGTTAGGAAGCAAACTTCTTACCACGCAGTCATTCCTGCGCCCCCCCCCACACACTTATTAAGAATTATTGAGTGAAATATCTTGGACTCGGTTCTTCTCACAGCACCAATACCAGGGACAGGTTGTTGACCTCTTGGCTAACAGCTCTGCATCTCATTAACTTAGCTTACATCACCGACAACAACGCCAGAACATTCTTTAAATAGGTTCTCTAAAACCATAACTCCCTTCACCAGAATGAAACTGCTGCAGGGCTTTTTTTTCTTTTCTTTTTACCAGTGAAAACATATGGCACAAAGATTAAAAGCAGAAATATGCCATTCTTCAGTTGCCAAATCAGATGGTATTTAATTAATTACTCTGTGATGAAGTTATTAATAATGTGTTGACTGCAGATTAGCGCCATAAATATCTTGAAATTCTAGAAGCAGATTAAATATATTGTGAAGAATTGAAAGAAAAGAAGAAGTTAATGGAATGAATAGATATCTTCTGGAGAAAAGAAGAGAGAAATGGAAATGGAGCGATTAAATAAGAAAAAAAGAGAGAGGAAAAATTTATAGATGTGACTCAAGGGCCTTGAATAGAGTTTCATACCAGGGTACTTGAATCAATTAGAGCTGAGAAAGATAGAAGTGTGTGTGTGTGTGTGTGTGCAATGATACCTAAATACATACATACGTACTTATATGCATATGCACATGTGTACATATACACACATAAACACTCGCATATATACACGCATATACACAAATATATATGTATATATTAATGCTCGTTTTTATGTTATGATGCAAAAGAGTTTTACATTAAACTCAAGGAGTGCTCAATAATTTTTGTAGAACACAAATTTATAATTCTTAAGCAAGAATATTATTGACAGTGACGTCGAAGTTTCTGGCAGCTAAGCCATCATTGGACAGTCTGATGATGGTTTAGCTGGTCAAAACTTTGAAATCACTATGATGATATATATATATATATATATATATATATCCTTTTACTTGTTTCACTCATTGGAGTATGGTCATGCTGGAGCACTGACTTGAAATCTTCAGGCAAACAAACTGACTCCAATACTTACTTACTAGTGCTCATTCTATCAATTCTTCTGCTGAATTGCTAAGTTGTGAGGACAAAAACAAACAAACGCCAATGTAAGGGATGAACACACACACACTCAGACCTATATATATATATATGTTTGTATGTACAATACAAATCTGTGTGTGTATATATATATATATATATATATACACACACACACACATATGCACACATATGTATATATAAATATACTCAAACACATATATACATATATATATATATACATATGCACACACACATACACTCCTATATCTAAGTTGACATCACCAGCTGAGTTTGTGATGTGTGTCACTGTCAGAAAGCCTTAATTAACTTATTTCAACATTTTCATAAACTTACTTAAGGTTATGTCAATCTGTCTTCTTCCTAAATCTCGTGTACCCCCCCGCCCCCAGCAACCACTCCCACCACTCCCACCATTCCACATGTTTTCATTTTCTTTTCTTTGTCCCACCTCAAACACTTGAGATCCTCCACTAGATTATCTCCACAGATTCTTTTCTTCCTACACACCCACCTCATATCAGCTGTGAGTCTTTATAAAGCTTAAAATAGAGTATATGCGTGTGTATGCATATATATACTCTTTTGCTCTTTTACTTGTTTCAGTCATTTGACTGTGGCCATGCTGGAGCACCGCCTTTAGTCGAGCAAATCGACCCCAGGACTTATTCTTTGTAAGCCTGATACTTATTCTACTGGTCTCTTTTGCCGAACCGCTAAATTACGGGGACGTAAGCATACCACCATCGGTTGTCAAGCGATGTTGGGGGGACAAACACAGACACACAAACATATACACACACATACATATATATGCACATATACGACGGGCTTCTTTCAGTTTCTGTCTACCAAATCCACTCACAAGGCTTTGGTCGGCCCGAGGCTATAGTAGAAGACACTTGCCCAAGGTGCCATGCAGTGGAACTGAACCCGGAACCATGTGGTTGGGAAGCAAGCTTCTTACCACACAGTTATGCCTGTGCCTAAATATAATCTTGGTAATATATTAGGGTTGCTAAACGAAACCCTGTGCTTTTACCAGCAATTAATATGTGTGAATATAGAATGTGAAGTTGTGTGACTTAGTGGTACCATGCTATTTGTTCTTTTCAGCTATCTGATACTTTCCTGATTACACTGGCCGTGCCAAGGAGGCAAACCTTTTCTAACAATTCTACTGGGCACTCTATTCCACTTTCCTTTATATTCCTCTTGATGCCTTCTGATATTATTCCCAAGGACCCAACAATAATTGGCACTATCTTCACCTTCTTCATTTTCCATAGCCAAGCTATTTCGTACTTAAAAGGGTTGTATTTATCTATCTTTTCGCCTTCCTTCTTGACTATTCGTGGGTCAAAGAAGCACACAACATCAACTATATACCATATGTGGTGCACATTGTCGACCACCACTAGGTCCTGTCTGTTATGCTCTGGCACCTGATCTGTTTGGATTGGGAAATCCTAGAGGATTTTGCTAGTCTCTGTGGTTTGTGCTCATGCCATGTCTTGCCTCTCTCTAGCCCCCACTTTTCGCACAGTTTCCAATGTAGCACTTTCACTAACTGATTGTGTCACCACCGCTTGTAGTGATTTCGGGTAAGTCTGGGGCATTCGTTCGTGATATGGACAATGGTTTCATCTACTGTACTGCTGATGCGGCACAACGGAGACACATTATTATTATTATTATTATTATTATTATTATTATTATTATTAAGGCAGTAAGCTGGCAGAATCATCATGAGCGATATGCTTAGTGGTATTTTGCTCATTTTTACGTTCTGAGTTCAAATTCCACCGAGGTTGACTTTGCTTTTCATTCTTTTAGGGTCAATAAATTAAGAATTTAAGGATGAACAAAATGCCGCTAAGCATTTTGGACAATAATAATAATAATATTAATAATAATAATAATGATGATGATGATTGTATGTGTGTGTGAGAAGATTTATAATCTGCTATTGTCTTAAAAAATTGGTGACATTGTTGACATTTGTCTGTCAAGAAATCATCCAGTAGCTTTGCCTTTTCGAATGCAAATGAAATGAAAATTGCCATCATTGAAGAAGAGGTAAGGGTTAGCAACAGGAAGAGCATGCAGCTATAAAAATAAATCTCAATGCTTTCAATAATATGCATTGATGAATGGACATGAAATGAATAATCAAATGAAGATATGTATGCATGTGTGTGTAACAACAACAACAACAACAATAACAACAACATTTAAAGGTGTCTAAACGTCAGTGATGAGTTGCTTTTAATAAAATTATAATTTTCAGACTTAACCTTGTCTTCAGAGATCAAAACAAGACACACATACATACACAGAAACCCCAGCCTCCCAGCAAAAAAAAAAAAAATAGCAAAAAAAAAACTACTTGAAATGTATTATATATATATATATATATATATATATATATATATATACACTGTGTGTGTGTGTGTGTGTAAATCTCTTTCATCTTTAAAGTTGAGGTTAATAGTCTCAAGATTATAATCTTATAAACAACTTTTTTTTCTCTCTTTATATCAACTGACATAGAACGAGTTAAGCCTGGGAGAGGAAAATATATTTCTTTTTCAACTTATTTTACAGTTTAACCACAGGTCAAACCTCAGTGATCAGGCATGATGAAAAGGTTTCTCAAACACGAGCATTCTGTTATCACTCATCGTCATCACCATCATCATCATTATTATTATTATGATGATGATGATGATGGCAGTCAACTGGCAGCATGGTTAGCATGCCAGAGAAAATGCTTGGAGGCATCACATCTGTCTCAAATTCCTCCAAGATTGACTTTGCCTTTCATCCTTTTGGGGGTTGATAAATTAAGTACCAGTTGCTTGCGAAGATCTATTGAGGCAAGTGAAATCAAAATCGCTGACATGGGCGATGACAGTAAAGACCGATTGGCACTTGTGCCAGTGGAATGTTAAAAGCACATCTGAGCGTGATCATTGCCAGGGCCATGGATTGGCTTCCATGCTGGTGGCACGTAAAAAGCACCATTCGCGTATGGTCATTGCCAGTGCCGCCAGACTAGCTCTTGTGCAGGTAGCATGTAAATAACACCTTTTGAGCGTGGCTGTTGCCAGAACCACCTGACTGGGCCTTATGTTGGTGGCACGTAAAAGCACCCACTACACTCTCAGAGTGGTTGGTGTTAGGAAGGGCATCCAGCTGTCGAAAAATGGCCAGATCGGATTGGAGCCTGGTGCAGCCTTCTGACTTGACAGTCTTCAGTCAAACTGTCCAACCCATGCTAGCATGGAAAGCGGACGTTAAACAGCAACGACGACGATGATGATGATAATAAAAATGATAATAAAAAGAAGAAAAACCAAAAACATCCATCAAAATTAAAAGCAAACTATATTTTCCCAGTGGTTTCTCGTTCATTAGTCAGTATATATATAGGTGTGTATATAACTGTATATAGACATATATATAGATATGTTTCCAGTAATTTCACGCTTTGCTGACTGATTATTTATGTTGATGCTTGACAAAGAGTAAAACAATGAATAAGTTGGAGTGTTAATAAGGCCTTTAACTCGGAGGTGGCCCGGATGAAGCATGCTGGGAAGGATATAGACCCTCCCTCCCTCCATCACACACACCACACACCTCGCTGGAAACTTGTTGGATGTGGTGAAGTGTCTCTCTTGCTCTGTGTGTGTGAGAGAGAGAGAGAGAGAGACTATGGCTGTATGTGAGTGTGTTTGTTACTGCAGTAGTCTGTGTGTGTGTGTGTGTCTGTATGAGTGTAAGTGACAATGTGTGAATATGTGAGTGTGTATGTGACTGTGTGAGAGAGTGTGTGTATGTGTGTTACTGTGAATGTATGTGACTGCGTGTATATGTTATTGTTAGTGTATGTGATTCTGTTACTCTTACTGTGTGTGAGAGAGAGAGAGAGAGAGAGAGAATGTGTGTGTGTGTGAGAGAGAGAGGGAGAGAGAGAATGTGTGTGTGTGTGAGGGAGAGAGAATATGTGCATGTTATTGTTAGTGTATGTGATTCTGTTACTCTCACTGTGTGTGTGTGTGCGGGAGAGAGAGAGAGAGAGAGAACGTGTGTGTGTGTGTGTGTGTGTGTGTGTGTGTGTGTGTGATGGTGGGAACTGAGTTCCTGGAAACTGTCTAATGACGACCGAAAGATAGATGGGTTTTGATAAATTGGAATATTACTGGGGTAGTTTGAGGAGAGACAAGGAAGAGCTGCTTGGAATTGCACTTAGCAAAGAAGCCATCCTCGACGGTGCCGCCATTGGAGAGCAAATAAAAACAAAAGAAAATAAAAACAACAAAAAGCGAAAAATAAAATATAATTTTTTTTTAAAAATGAGGGAAAATAAAAAGAGTTTTTTTTTATGGAATTGTTATATTTTATTGTCTGTATTTACCTGTTTGATATTTGTTATTAGACACCTTCATACTCCACCATCATGGAACAACCACCACCACCTCCACTGCTACTACCACCACCACAACCTCTGTCACCACCACCACCACCACCACCACCACCACTGCTACTACCATCACAACGTCTGTCACCACCACCACCACTGCTACTACCACCACCACAACCTCTGTCACCACCACCACCACCACTGCTACTACCATCACAACCTCTGTCACCACCACTATCACCACCACCACTGCTACTACCATCACAACCTTTGTCACCACCACCACCACCACCACTGCTACTACCATCACAACCTTTGTCACCACCACCACCACCACCACTGCTACTACCACCACCACAACCTCTGTCACCACCACCACCACCACCACTGCTACTACCATCACAACCTCTGTCACCACCACCATCACCACCACCACTGCTACTACCATCACAACCTTTGTCACCACCACCACCACCACCACCATCACAACCTTTGTCACCACCACCACCACCACCACTGCTACTACCATCACAACCTCTGTCACCACCACCATCACCACCACCACTGCTACTACCATCACAACCTTTGTCACCACCACCACCACCACCACTACTACTACCATCACAACCTTTGTCACCACCACCACCACCACCACCATCACAACCTTTGTCACCACCACCACCACCACCACTGCTACTACCATCACAACCTCTGTCACCACCACCATCACCACCACCACTGCTACTACCATCACAACCTTTGTCACCACCACCACCACCACCACCACCACTGCTACTACCATCACAACCTCTGTCACCACCACCACCACCACCACCACTGCTACTACCATCACAACCTCTGTCACCACCACCACCACCACCACCACCACCACTGCTACTACCATCACAACGTCTGTCACCACCACCACCACTGCTACTACCACCACCACAACCTCTGTCACCACCACCACCACCACTGCTACTACCATCACAACCTCTGTCACCACCACTATCACCACCACCACTGCTACTACCATCACAACCTTTGTCACCACCACCACCACCACCACTGCTACTACCATCACAACCTTTGTCACCACCACCACCACCACCACTGCTACTACCACCACCACAACCTCTGTCACCACCACCACCACCACCACTGCTACTACCATCACAACCTCTGTCACCACCACCATCACCACCACCACTGCTACTACCATCACAACCTTTGTCACCACCACCACCACCACCACTGCTACTACCATCACAACCTCTGTCACCACCACCATCACCACCACCACTGCTACTACCATCACAACCTTTGTCACCACCACCACCACCACCACCACCACTGCTACTACCATCACAACCTTTGTCACCACCACCACCACCACCACCATCACAACCTTTGTCACCACCACCACCACCACCACTGCTACTACCATCACAACCTCTGTCACCACCACCATCACCACCACCACTGCTACTACCATCACAACCTTTGTCACCACCACCACCACCACCACCATCACAACCTTTGTCACCACCACCACCACCACCACTGCTACTACCATCACAACCTCTGTCACCACCACCATCACCACCACCACTGCTACTACCATCACAACCTTTGTCACCACCACCACCACCACCACTACTACTACCATCACAACCTTTGTCACCACCACCACCACCACCACCATCACAACCTTTGTCACCACCACCACCACCACCACTGCTACTACCATCACAACCTCTGTCACCACCACCATCACCACCACCACTGCTACTACCATCACAACCTTTGTCACCACCACCACCACCACCACCATCACAACCTTTGTCACCACCACCACCACCACCACTGCTACTACCATCACAACCTTTGTCACCACCACCACCACCACCACTGCTACTACCACCACAACCTCTGTCACCACCACCACCACCACCACCACCACCATTAGCATTGACAGCAGCAGCAGCAGTTGTCTTGTTGCAACTGAAGACTTGTTAACATTTCATAGGAAATAAATGTCAGGGGAAAAAGATGAGGTAAATTTAATGAAGTGATTAATGTCGACTTAATGAAGCTGCTTTAAGAGAGTAGAACGAACACTATCAACCATCGACCGATAACAAATTACTGTCTCTCTGTCTCTCTCTCTCTGTCCCCCTCTCTCTGTCTCTGTCTCTCTCTCTGTCTCTCTCTGTCTCTCTCTCTCTCTCTGTGATTCCTAGTGTATGTGTACTTGGCATGGTTGTGTGGTAAGAAGTTCGCTTCTCGACCACATGGTTCTGGGTTCAGTCCTACTGAGTGCCACCTTGGCCAAGTGTCTTCTACTATAGCCTCTGGTCAGCCAAAGCCTTGTGAGTGGATTTAGTATATGGAAACCGAAAGAAGCCTCATCATCATCATCATCATCATCGCTTAACATCCACCTTCCAATTTACATACATATATGCATGCATACATATATATGCACACACACACACACACACACACACACACACACACACACACACACACACACCCATATATATGAGAATATTCTGTAAATAAATTTATAAGTGCTGAGTGAGTTGGTATTCTGCAGAAAATAAATTCCCAAATGCAGAGCAAAAAGAATTTTTAAACATACTTTTGTGCTGTTTCTACTTTTACGTTTACCTATGTGTGTGTGTGTGTGTGTGTGTGTAATAGGCATAAGGATGGCTGTGTGGTAAGAAGTTTGCTTCCCATGCCCATGGTTCTGGATTCAGTTCTGCTGCGTGGAACTTCGGACAAGGATCTTTTACTATAGTCTCAGGCCAATCAAAGCATTGTGAGTAGATTTGGTAGATAGAAACTGAAAGAATCCCATCACGCACATACATACATAAGCACCATTCAAGCATGGGTTGATGCCAGTGCCACTTGACTGGCTCCCCATACTGGTGACACATAAAAAGCACCATCCGAACATGGTCAATGCTAGTCCGACTGGCTCCTGTGCTGGTGGCATGTAAAAAGCATCCACTACACTCTCTGAGTGATTGGCATTTGCAAGGGCATTCAGCTGTAGAAACATTGCCAAATCAGATTGGAGTCTGGTGCAGCCTCCTGGCTTGCCAGTCCCCAGTCAAACCGTCCAACCTATGCGAGCATGGAAAACAGATGTTAAACGATGATGATGATGATGATGATATATATATATATATATATATATATATATATATATATACATATACATATAGGGGTTGGACAAAATAATGGAAACACCTAGCATAATAGCATCATAATTTTGAAATATCTGTAAAACCATTAAAAGCTTGTTTATTTTTATGTTTTTTTATTTATTATTAGTGTTGCTTAAGATGTTTCGCTAAAATTGCTGTTTTTTTATTTTAGATATCATCAGGGAAAGGTAATTAAAATGACAGATCTATCGGACTTTCAAAGAGGTCAAATTGTTGGTGCTTGTATGTAATGAAAACAGCCGAAATGTTTGGTGTATCAAGAAGTACTGTCTCGAAAGTAATGACAGCCTTTGAGAAAGAGGGAAAAACCTCCTCATCGAAACAAAACTCCAGAAGAAAACCAAAACTTTCACATAGGGACTGTCGGACTCTTAAGCGAATTGTTAGAAAGGATTACAAAAGTACAGCTCCCAAAATTACTGCATTTCTTGACTGGTGTATAGGTGGGGTAATGCTTGGGAGAACCATATAATAAAAGACATACATTGTAGGGTTTAGAAGAAAGGGATACATTAGAGGGCTGGCAAATTAGTGAGTGTTTTATGTCGGACGGGAAAAAAGGCGTGAACATTGTAGGGGCTGGACTAGGTCATTGAAAATTCTTGTGCCAACGTGGATGTAGGATTAAACTACATGGGTGTGTAAGGTGAGGAGAAGGATGTGCACCCATTGTTGGGCTGGCAGAAGTGTGGGTGCTCAGCATAGGGAGAAGGGTGGGTGTCCATTATAGGGATGAAAGAAGAATGTTTGTCTATTGTAGGACTGGGAGACAGGAGTACTCACTGTAGAGCTGTAGGGTATTGAAAATCTTAGCAGCAGCCCTGGATGTGAGGTTAAAAATCAACAGAAACAACAATGACATTCTGGGTGGATCTAAATAATATAGATAATGGGTTCTGTCCCTCCCTTTTTCAGATTTACCAATAATAAATTAAAGACCTCTATTTCACAGGAAATTGATTGTCGATTAGTTTGTCAGACATAAATAAATGAACAAACTGCAGCCGCAAAGACGAGCGGTGTATTGAGCCAGCGGTTGGACAGCTTCCACCAGTCAATAACAGGTCAATCTGGGAAGAGGTGTCGGAGCTAAAGTTTCCAAGGTGTGAGATTCTTGTGCTTATCTTATCAGAGAAGTACAAAGCAGCTGTTTCAATATTTATTCTGTCTTTTTACAGGAATTTATTGAGAGATTCTTCAATCTCGCAAAGTGTGAAGAATTTAATATTCTCATTACGAGAGCTCTGGGATCTGTTACAGTGTTTGCAGTTATGATTTATTTACTTTATCTGCTTTTGTATTTATATATATTTTATTGATTAATTTCCCTCATTACACGGTGGCAGTGACGGTGGTGACGGCTGTCGGTGGGAAAGAAGAGAGCTTGAGGATGGAGATGAGGCAATGTGGGGGGTAATAGTAGAAACGTAAGAAATTGGTTACAAATCAACTGGAAATGATTATTTTTATTGTTGTTGTTGTTATTTTTATTATTATGATTATTATTATTATTATTATTATTATAATTCATTATTATTATTGCTATTTAAGATGTTATTGGACAGACATATTTATCTGTCTGCTACACTTTGTATGGTTGTGTGGTTAAGGCTTGCAAGTTGAGTGCATTAATGATGAACACAGCCTCCCTACCCCCTTTCATATTGAAATATTTATACACACACACACACCTGTATATACACACCTTTATATACACACCTATCTTTGAATGTTTAAAATGACACCCTTCACTTGCAATGTCATCAATAATTTTTGACAGAAAACAACAACAAAAAAAACCAACACTATTTTTATATATTATTATTATTATTATTATTATTATTATTATTATTATTATTATTATTATTATTATTATTATCATTATTATTAAGGTGGTGAGCTGACTGAATCATTGGTGAACCAGACAAAATACTTAGTGGTGTTTTGTATGTTTTTACATTCTGGGTTCAAATTTTGCCTTCTATCCTTTCAGGGTCGATAAATTAAGTATCAGTGAAACACTGGGGTTGGTTACAGCGACTAGTCCTGTTCCCACAAATTCCAGGCTTTGTACCTTTAGTTGAAAGGATTATTATTGTCATTGTTATTATTATTATTATTATTATTATTATTATTATTATTATTATTAAGGTGCTGAGCTGGCAGAATTGTTAGCATGCTGGACAAAATGCTTAACAGCATTTCATCTGTCTTTCCATCTCAAGTTCAAGTTTCATTGGGGGTCATCTTTGCCCTTCACCCTTCTGAAGTCTATAAAATAAGTACCAGTTGAACACTGGGGTTGATGTAAATCGACTGATCCCCTCTTCCAAAATCTCAGTCCTTGTGTCTATCATAGAAACGATTGTTATTATTATTTACTGGCAGAATCGTTAGCATGCTGGGTGAAATGTTTAGCGGTATTTCACCTGCCGCTACGTTCTGAGGTCAAATTCTGCCGAGGTCGACTTTGCCTTTCACCCTTTCGAAGTCAATTAAATAAGTGCCAATTGTGCACTGGGGTCGATGTAATCGACTTAACCCCTTAACCCCACAAGTTATCATGCACTGGTGGTAGTAGTGGTGGTGAGGGGGAGAAATATAACGCAAATCTGCTCACAAGGCTTTGAGCAGCCCAGGGTGATAACTGAAGACACTGGCCCAAGGTGCCATTCAATAGAACTAAACCAGAAAACAGTGGTTGAGAAGCAAAGCCTGTTAACCAAGCAACCCCACCTGAGCTGATAATCTCTTAAATTGGATACGTCTGCTATTAATTCTTACATACAATTTCCCCGTTAATTCTTACAGCTTCATTTTCTGTTAAACCATTTCTTAACGCCAACTTCTTAATGCCTCTTCTATTTTTTCCTAGCCCCCATACTAACCGAGAACAGCGATAAAAGCTTTTTCTAATGCAATTCCCCTTTCTTCGACCAGTAACACAACCAGTTGCTTGCGTACCTTACAGTTTCTCATTCAAACTACATAATATGCAGAATTGTCGCATTAATACAGTAGGGAGTTTTGAGGGAGATATGGCTGCTATGGAAAGTTCCGAGGAGGGGAAGAATTACTCCCTGGAAAGTTCCGAGGAGGGGCGAATTACTTCCTGGAAAGTTAAAAGGAAGGGGAGGAATTAATTCCTAGAAAGTTCTGAGGAGGAGAGCAGAGGAGGGGGAGAGCAGAGGAGGGGGAGAGCAGAGGTGGGGGAGAGCAGAGGAGGGGGAGAGCAGAGGTGGGGGAGAGCAGAGGAGGAGGAGAGCAGAGGAGGAGGAGAGCAGAGGAGGAGGAGAGCAAAGGAGGGGGAGAACAGAGGAGAGAGAGAGCAGTGGAGGGGGAGAGCAGTGGAGGGGGAGAGCAGAGGAGAGGGAGAGCAGAGGAGGGGGAGAGCAGAGGAGGGGGAGAGCAGAGCTGGTGAGAGCAGAGGAGGAGGAGAGCAGACCTGGGGAGAGCAGAGGAGGGGGACGAGGTGGCTTGCAATGGGACTGAACTGGGAAGCAGGCTTCTTATTTCTTTATTGCCCACAAGGGGCTAAACATAGAGGGGACAAACAAGGGGACAGATCTACCCCAGTACGTAACTGGTACTTAATTTATCAACCCCAAAAGGATGAAAGGTAAAGTCGACCTTGGCAGAATTTGAACTCAGAACGTAACGGCAGAGGAAATACTGTTAAGCATTTCACCCGGCTCGTAAGCTTCTTACCACACAGCCATACCTGTACCTATATGATATTGAAATTGTTTTTGGAGTTCTAGTAAAAAAAAAAAAACTATACTTGTCCAAGAAGGAGCTGCCCTCAATACCCAAGGGTTTACAACAACAAAAAGAAAATAGTTTTGTCTCACAAACTTGAAAAATTTTATTTGTTCACATGCATTTTCCAATCCAAAATTCTGCCAATCTAATGCCAATTATGCACTGGGGTCAATTAAACTAAATACATTATAGAACTAAAGTAGAACTAAATACATTTTAGCAGTTAAAAAATTGTAATTATCATTCCATTTGTAATTAGTTTCAATGGAATGGTACACAACCATTTTTGTAAGTATATCAATAAATTATCTCTGAAGATGGACAGATGCATGTTCTAGAATATAGCAAACATTTTGAAATTATCATTATTATTACTATTATTATTATTTTGACTTGAGACAATTTATTTGAGTTCTACATAATACATGATGCACACACTGACAAACTGCAAAATAAAAGCCGTCGCTTCACTTGATTTATGCTTCTCTTTGTCTATGGCAAGTTTTTGTGATTCATTACTAGAATTATAATAAAAATAACCAAAAAAAAAATAAATAAAAACAAAAAAACCCCAAAAGAACCCCTTCTTAATCATGTATGCTGTACAGTCTCATTCAGATAATTGTCGAGTGATTGGCGCAATATTTTCCAAAGACAATTGTTTGCAACACCAACAACAATATGTCATATCCTGAGGTGTTTTATTTTCTATCAGAGCTGAATACCAATCAACAAGACAACGCCTACCATCAGATCAGAAAGTCATTTAAAACTTCTACGCACAGCCCCCCCCCCCCAACCCCTGCACAAAATGGTTAGCGCCAACTTTAGGTGAATTTAGCTTTTATTTCCTAATTGCTGAATGGTTTCTGTCTATGTTGTTTGGTCTCTCTTTGAATCCTAGAACTTATTTTTCATTAACCATGTTTTTTCGTTGTCCCTTAAAGAATGATACTTCATTGTCCCTCTTCGTCTGCATCAGGGGTTCACGTATGGATCCCTTTGATTCTCATTTTTCTCTACTGGACCCTAATAGCTTTTTGATGTATCGAAAATCCTATTAAATTTTTGTGATTAAATATTTTTAGGAATTACTCTTTTACTCTTACTTGTTTCAGTCATTTGACTGCAGCCATGCTGGAGCACCGCCTTTAGTCGAGCAAATCGACCCCAGGACTTATTCTTTGGAAGCCTAGTACTTATTCTATCGGTCACTTTTGCTGAACCACTAAGTTACGGGGACATAAACACACCAGCATTGGTTATCAAGCGATGCTGAGGGGGACAAACACAGACATACAAACATATACACACACATACATATATATATACATATATACGACGGGCTTCTTTCAGTTTCCATCTACCAAATTCACTCACAAGGCTTTGGTCAACCCGAGGCTATAGTAGAAGACACTTGCCCAAGGTACCATGCAGTGGGACTGAACCTGGAACCATGTGGCTGGTAAGCAAGCTACTTACCACACAGCCACTCCTGCCCCTATAGAATCGTAGAAAAAAAAGGTTAAAATGTTTTGTGTATTGTGGAAGAATAACCATTTTATTTCACAGAAATTTTAACAAGAAAATCTTATATGAGCCCCTAAGGGCCAAAGGGATCCCAGCTGAGAATCATTGATTTAGATTCCCCAGATATTGGTATCTGCAAGGCCCATTACATATGATGCAAGCATATTTTATCTGGGTCCATCCACAAGGATACTTGGTGGCCCAGTCTTATTTGAGGCCATTACATTATAATATGTATGGTGTGTGTGTGTGTGTGTGTGTGTGTGTGTTGGTTGTTTAACCCCAAGTCAGATTCTGTGATTTTAAAGGTATTTCAGCTGTGATGTGACCATTCCCTTTTCTGGAACGAGAAGAATGGGCACCACTGTTTGGACACTGACCATTTGGCATGGCTGACTGGACATTCAGACTGTCAGACTGTTTTGGCAACAGTACTTTTTGGCACTAGAGCCAGGCAATCACACACACACTACAGAAATATATACATACATACATACAGGGAGGGAGGAAGAGACACCACAGTTCATTAATCAAATACAAATGACTTCAACACTTTCCTCTTCCCCATACACATGAAGAGAAATATGCTTTCATATACAAATGTTTGTATGTGATTTATATTTAATATTTATTACTTATTATATTGTATTATTATTATAAGAATATAATAAACTATTATGCTAATAAATTTAAAATTTTGATTTTTGAATTGCCAATCGTTATATACATCTCCATTTTCTATTATTTTCATAATTTCATATATTTATATACTAACTTAAAAGCTACCCTATTGGGTGGCTTTTAAGCCAGCTCCTTTGGAGGGCTCTTCATTAGGCCTTGGGCCCTACAATGATACTTCATGCATTGAGTACATATTAAATTTTATTAAACTTGACCAATATTTTTCCAGCAATGAACAATTTTCATCAAAACAATGATATAATTTGTCTATTTGGAACTTATTGCAAACCTGCATAATAAACAACGCTTTTTTGTCTTCCTATTCGGGGTTCAGTACAATTTTTTTTGTCTGTCTAACCTCTTTCTTTTTCTCTCTCTCTGTTGATTGTTTCCAACCATCACCATCACCATCACCAGTACCACCACCATCGCCACCACAACTGCCATACACACACCATTCAGACTTCTGATGCCACCACCACCAATACCTTTGACTTCGCTGCCTTCCCCTCCACCACCATCACCACTGTTTTTCACATCACTTACTACCACCGTCATCCCTGACTGACCACCAGCACAATCATCACCATCGCTCCACCTCTATCACATCTTCAGCTCATACTATTACCCCATTACCATCACAACTGTCAATCTATTACCATCTCTCTGTCTACTACTACTCTCACCCCATCACAAGGAATAGTGTGTCATTGAATAGTGAGAGAGGGAGTCAAAGTGTGACACACTGACACACAAATTCGTTTTGGCATTTATTATTATTATTATTATTATTATTATTATTATATATGTATGTATGTATATATTTATATATCAGTCACTGGACTATGATGGGAATAACATAAGAAGGACCTGTCTCTCTTGTCAGTTCACAGCAGTTGCCTTTCTGGTCCCTGCTGCTGAAGAGAAGTTAATTACTGTGAGAAATTTTCCCCACGACAAGATACAGTGAATAGCTTCCTTACAGGTTCAAATATGCTTTAAACGTATTTGAATGGGAAACAAGTTTGTATTTATACACAACACTGCTTAGTGCAGTCACCATGTATGTATATATATATATATATATATATATATATATATATATATATATATATAGAGAGAGAGAGAGAGAGAGAGTTCAAACAAGAAAAACGACAAAAAAAAAAACAACAATGCGAGGACGTGATACAGATATTGTGTTACTGGATGCTCAAGAAAGGAAAGAAAGAGAATTTGACGTTTTGAGTGGAGCTCTTCGTCGGAAATATAGGAAAGTCCAAAGAAAGGAAGATGGAGGAAGCAAAAAATCACCAAGAGAATTTATAGAACAAGTATCCCATAGGAACTCAACAAACTGTTAAAGATGGAGAAGAGAAGATGTTAAAAATTTGAAACAAATTTAAATCCATGCATACAATCGTTTCAAACAATAATTATTTACATGTAAATAACATGGTAGGAAAATTAGAAATTAATTTAATTAAAATTAAATGAATTACATATTACTGTTCTCCTCAGTGTGAAAAAAGAATACTTCAAAAAAATATTATTATTATTAAAATGATGGTATGTTGTCAATTTAATGCGACAGTCCCATGAAAGGGAAGAATGCTACTGTTATTCAGCCCTAGGAAACACCATTTCCTGTTCGACTTGACACATTTCATGTGTCCTTGTGTTTACAAAGTGGAGACAAGCATCTCCACCCAGCAAAGCCAGCATCCAGGAAATGTGTCAAGGCCAACAGGAAACGGTGTTTCCTAGGGCTAAATAGCAGTAGCATTCTTCCCTTTCATGGGACTGCCACACTAAGTTGACAACATACCATCACTTTATCGGGCTGCTACTGCATAAATCTCTCTGAGAGATTTAGAACTGTATTATTTCAATATTATTATTGCTACAGAAGACTTGATGGAGTGAAAAGCACATAACATATTCGGATATACGTATTATCCTTATGAAAGATTAAGAGCTTGCTAAGAGAGTGTTGTTGAGTCTGGTGGTGTATGAACTAAAGCTATCAGTTCATACACATGCATCACAACCACATGAGCATGACATGGTGACCTTATATCAAGATAAACAGTGCATGACCTTGCAGGTGGGGAGGCCCAGATAGAATTTTCTTCAGGTTAACTATTGGTGCCGTTATAATCGACTTAATCGCTGGTCGAAATCGCTGGTCTTGTGCTAAAATTTGAAACCATTATTATTATTATTATTATTATTGGTAATAATAGTGAGAGTTCTACAAACAAATGTACTAAAACTAAATTTGATATTTGAAACTAAAGTTGAGAGCAGAACAGCATTTGTTCATTGTTCCAAGTACTTTTATTTCTGCACCTGCTAGTTTGCCTCTCTTTTTGAACCACTTATACTACCTCCAACACTTATTCAATAACACCGTCACCATAACTACAAATACTACCACCACTACCACTACCGCTACTGCTATTACTACTGCTACTACTACTACTACTACTACTACTACTACTACTACTACTACTACTACTACTACTACTGCCACCACTAGCACTACATTAACAAATGCTGCTGCAAAACTAATAGTGTTACCACTACCATGACTGCTAGCATGACCAATCTTGCAACCCCCACCACTACACCATCACCACCACCACCGCTACTACTACTACTACTACTACTACTACTACTACTACTACTACTACTACTACTACTACTACTGACGCCGCCACCAACACCACCACCACTAAAGAGAAGCAATTGGAGACTAGTGAAAAGAATAGTCAACATCCTGTCAGTGATGATGATGTAATAGTCAGGTGGTCAAAGAGGATGAAAGGATGTAGGGGGATGGCGAGGTGGTGGTAGTTGATATTATTATTATTATTATTATTATTATTATTATTATTATTATTATTATTGTCGTTATTACTGTAACCCTGACTGTCCTACTTTAGCTGTATGGAGTGGACCATTCCACTCAAACTGACCCACATTAATCCGAGTCTGATATTTCACTCAAGCTGGTTCATTGAAAGTAACTTAGTATACTACTCCTACTACTACTACTACCACCACCACCACCATGACTACTACCACCTTTACTACTACTACTACTACTACTACTACTACTACTACTACTACTACTACTACTACCACCATGACTACTACCACCTTTACTACTACTACTACTACTACTACTTAATATAGAATATGGTAGTGGTGGTGGTGGTGGTGATGAATCTGCGTTGTTCAATAATGAGGATTCAGTTGTTTGATCCACTGAATTACCTGCTCTTGAATTAATGTGTGAGTGACTGAGTATTCCACAGAGACGGTGAAAACGAGAGAGACGGTAGACCAAAGAAAATGTGGAAGGGACAGGTGGAGGAGGAGATTGGGAGGGTTGACTTGAGAAAGGAGGACATCCAAAACTGAGCAAAATGGCGAGATGGTGCGAGGGCGGTTGCTATGGCATTGAGGTAGGGGTACATGCTCTCATTTGAAGGTGGAACATTGCTATTGAGAGAAACGGTGACTATGTTGAGAAGTAGGGATGTGATCCACAGAGGACCAGCTTCATTTTGATATATGATACATGTTCCTGTGTTGGTAATTATACCTGTCCTAAACAAAATGGCATTACTTTTTGACTCACCCTCGTATATATATATATATATATATATATATATATACACACACACACACATGTATTCTTAACATAATTATTGTTCAGTAGAATCAATTTGTTATGGTGTGTGGCTAGGCCGTACCTTTTCAATTACAGGAATAACCCACCTGAACAACTATCGAAAAGAAAATGTTAAAACAATGACAATGAGTCTAATCAGTTTCAATTAAAGTTTTGTAATTAATTTTAAATGCATAGCTTTAATTAAATTTTTGTAGCTATCATTAAGCCACTCAGTGTACAAATATAAAGTTGCTTTAAGTAAAAATGCCGCCATATTTGATGGCACAAATTTCTATGTGCATACATACATACATATATACTCATACATACATATATATGTCTATATATCTTTATGGCCCTCCGTTTATTCTTGAGTAGTATGTACTATTATTATATTTATGAATTATTGGTTTTGGTCTTTTGGCTGAGATGAAAATAAGGTGTTTTTTTTTTTATTTGGATAGAAATTGTGAAGGCTTCAGGTAAGGAACTCGTAAATAATTTCATGTCATTTTGGACAGATGTACCTATCTCGATAATAATTAATAAAAATGTCATCATTTTTTATAATATAAATGTACTACTACTACTACTACTACTACTACTACTACTACTACTACTACTACTACTACTACTACTACTGATCGTTTCTTTATTGGCCACAAGGGTTGAACACAAAACAAATAGGGACAATACAAAACTAGGGACACATGGGGTTTAGCACAGAAATCAAGTAAATAATGAAATAACAATAACAATTAACAATGTGAATTAAACAATAAAATTTCCCCCCAAAATGGGGGAGTTTCTCACAAGGACGACTGAGGAACCCCATGCATTCTGGTTATTTGCCAGGTGTATCTCAGCAGGTGCCTCTCTCCTTCTCAACTCTGGTTTACAAACAAAAGTTCAGAGCAGGCACATTCACAGGAACCATCCTCACCACTTTCACCCACCTTTCAACAAATTTACTGGGTGGGTGGGGGCGAAACTTCCCTCTCTGCTTTCACTTTCCTTTTCAAGTGGAACTTCCAAAAAGTTGATGAGGGCTTGGGATAGGTAGATGAAATAGACATAAAACCTTGTTTAGTGCAACTTCAGAAAGCAGTATTATTAGGGATGGCTAGGATACTTAGGAAGGTGTTGTACGGGGAATCTGTAAATCCCCGCGATTGGCTAAGTGAACTATACAAGTTAGTATAAATGAACATGCACAGAACAGTCTGAGAAGAGTGTCATATGTGCAGTCATAGTGTACAGGTCATAGGAATTATTGAATAGAGATATCGTGAAGCACACAGTTGGAGAGTAATAAAAGAACACCAGAAACATTTAATATTATAACTATTCAGATATAACAGTGATGACGAGAAGTTGTACATCACATCAGAAGGTTCTTGGCATCTAAGGTTACTTGTAGCCGGATGTTAGGAAGTTTTCTTTTCCAACAGTTTAATCTGTTGTGTATATATATGAAATAACCATAATAATATGCTTTGATGCAGTACCAGGCAGTGGCTCTCATGGCTTCTGATCTTAATTGATTGGAAGTGCTATCATGTACATTGTTTTGTCTTGGTATAAAAGACTGGCAGCAGCAAATATTCTGCTTAATACCACAGATTTGCTTGTCAGTTGTTTGACCTTAACCAGTTGAGCATGTCCCTTGGTGGCTGACGATATGTGCATCTCTGATCACGAGCAGAGGTTGTGTGGAAGCATCATATCATAGCATGAATTGAGAAGAGTTCTTTGGCGTCTAAATAATTCACCTCTGGAAACATGGGTGTTTCGTTGAACATCCTTAAACAACCCTTGGACAGGGACCTTTAGAAGTAGAATATTGGGTTGCATATGGTTGGTTTAAATGCTAAAGGGTTAAAACAGGAGGCTTGTATTGTAGAACTAAGGACAATCTCAATAAGGTTGGCATCAAATGGTCTAACTGCTCAGCCAAGGCATCTGTCTGTGTCTTATATTCTTGAAAACAGGTCAAGATTTTACCAGAAATACTGATGCTCTTTTATATATATATATATATATATATATACACACACACACACACATATATATATATATATATATATATATATATACATATATTATTCTGCCAGATCAGATTGGAGTCTGGTGCAGCCATCTGGTTCGCCAGTCCTCAGTCAAATCGTCCAACCCATGCTAGCATGGAAAGCAGACATTAAACAATGATGATGATGATGATATATACATATATATACATACATATATATATTTTATACATCATCATCATCGTTTAACGTATATATACATATACATACACCAACTAATGCTCATATGTATACATACACACACGCCAACTAACACTCTTGTGTTTGTGTGTGTATATATATATATATGCTTTTATATATATATATGCATGTACGCGCACACACACACACACACACACACACACTCCAACGCATCATTTGTCACAGACCTGACCTATTTCTGCTGCAATTGTCTTCAATCTTCCTCTTTTAGAAGCAGTAAAAGGAGAGGGTGGTGGTGGTGGTGGTGTGAGGATCAGGTAATGATTGAGTACAATGATTGGTGACGGTGACAGGTGAGTTGGCGGTGAAGGGTATGGGGGATGAATCTAGTGCTGGTTTTTATTGCTTTTGAAGAGCCATTTCAGAGCTATTTTGGGGTGATGGCCATGATGATGAGGTCTTGAGTTTTTTTTTTTAGTGTAGTGGCACTAAGAGTGGACAAGAGGGTGAATCAGTGTGGTGGTGGTGGTGAGGTGGTGGTCAGAAAGGCGACAATTATGATTGGTGTTTGAATAGTAGTGGTCAGGAAGTGGTGACGGTGGTGGTGGTGGTAAAAATGTAGTGGCCAGAGAGGCAGCGGTGTTGATGATGGTTGTGATAATTATGGCCAGGGAAACGATAATTAATAGTGGTGGTCAAAGTAGAGATTAGAGAAGTAATTAAAATAGTGGTGGTGGTGGTGGTAATAGTGGTCAGAGAGGTAATGATGATGGTGCTGGTGGTAATAGTAGCGGTCAAGGAAATAATAATTATAATGGTGGTGTTGGCTATATTATGGGGGATCATTCAGCCATTCGTTTGTCAATGAAGAGTGAGACTGACCATGTGAACTGATGCAAGTTGCAGAACTAGGTGAACATTGACACCTTGAACACACATTGTCCTGGGGCCCATCAAGTCGAGGCAGGCAGAATCTATAGCAAGCTATAGGCACAAGAGTGGCTGTGTGGTAAGAAGCTTGCTTCCCAACCACATAGTTCCAGGTTCAGTCCCACAGCATGGCACCTTGGGCAAGTGTCTTTTCTACTATAGCTTTAGGCCAATCAAAGCCTTGTGGGTGGATTTGGTAGACAGAAACCGAAAGAAGCCTGTCATATATACACATATATATATATAGTTGGAATTTACAAAAACACGAACAAAACAAAAGACGAAGACAGGTGTGTAAACAACAAACAGATATATATATATATATCATCATCATCATTTAACATCCGTTTTCCATGCTAGCATGGGTTGGACGATTTGACTGGGGACTGGCGAACTGTTGGCTACTTTGTCCCACAGTTTTTTTATTTCGACATAAAATGCATAAAACAAATGTCATTTATCTCCCCCTTGATATCTGATGTCATCTGACAAATGCCAACCAAGATGGCGAGAATCAGCCAAGCTTTGCCTGCTAGAAATAGCAACCTAAGACCACAATGTTCAAGAACCAAATGAAGGGCAGGTTTTCAATCCCAGGATCATCCTGATTCCAAAAAGGTATAATATGTCTATGTTGAGCAAATGTAGACTGAGATACAGGAGTCCCAGACGGACGGACAGACAAAATTTCGCTTTTATTATCTTAGATGTGTATCTTTCCAAGATGGGTTTTAACATGATGAAGATCTAGCTTCTATTTCTAGTGAATGGAGTGGCTTTGTAGATGTTCTCTCATTAGGTCGAGATGCTAGTGGTGGTGGTAGATGCTGGCCAAGGACAGCTGATACTTGTGTATGTGTGTGTGTGTGTATGTATGTATGTATGTATGTATGCACACATGAATAGCTTGCATATATATGTGAGAGAAATAAAAACCAAGTGTGTGTGTGTGTGTGTGTGTGCGTGTGTGTGTGTAAGTGTGTGTGTAAGTGTGTGTGTGTGCTCGCATGCAGTAGTGAAAAAGAGGTCAAAGGTTGTCAAAGGATGGAGGTAGGTAGGTGATGTAGAAATCATCCAGTGAAGGGGAGGGGAGGAGGGAGGGAGCAGAGAGAAGTAAGACAGCATCTTACAGTGATAGTGATGATGATGATGATGGCTTTGGTTATGGCCAAGGTTGGGGTGGGTGTGTGTGTGAAGAAGTGTTGATTCTTGTTCCGCTTTTGAGTCACCATGATCATTACCATCATCCTCATTGAATCATCATCATCATCATCACCCATCATCATCATTGTCACCATCATCATCATCATCGTCATCATCATCGTCAGAATCAACTTCCTGCTGTTTTGTAAGGGATGTCATGAGAAAGAGTGTATCTAGGAACAATAGTCTGTCTGCAGATGATGATGATGATGATGATGATGATGATGGGTGATGGGTGATGGGTATTGAGGGTGGGTGGGGATAAGGAAACTGGGCAGATGCTGCCATTGGAGGAAGTGACAGTAGACGATGATGATGATGATAATGATGGTTGTGGTGTTGATGGTGACAATGATGATGATGATGATGATGATGATGGCAGTGGTGATGATGATGACGATGGTGGTGATGGTGAAAGTGAATGCTAGGAGTGGTAGGAGAGAAAAGAAATTAGGTCAGGGAAGTGGATCAAGTTGCAGTCAGAAGATGATGATGACAATGATGATGATGATGATGATGTCAATGAGGGGAAAGTATAATGATGATGATGATGATGGTGGTGGTGGTGTTGATGACACAAAGAACTGGATCATGACTAGTCATGAGAACAAGTAGTATTGGTGGTGGTGGTGGTGGTGGTAATAATTTCATCCAATAAAGGAGTGATTTTTTTTTTGAATCTGGTACTTATTCTGTTAGTCTCTTTTGCCAAGCTGCTAAGTCATGGGGGAACATAAACAAACCAACACAGTTGTCAAGAGGTGGTGGAGAACAAACATAACGTCTCACATATACACATGCACACACACACACACACACAGGGTTTCTTTCAAGTCTCCACCTACACAAAGTTTTGGTCAAACTGGTGCTCTGGTAGAAGACACTTTCTCATGGTGCCTCACAGTGGGACTGAACTCAAAACCACTTGGTTGGGAAGCAAGTTTCTTAACTACACAGCCATGGTTGCATGCATATGGAGAGAAATGAGCCTGGAATGGAATTATGGCGAGAGATGCATCTGGATGAAAAAGAGAGAAAGGGATTTAAGTTGAAGGAGATTCTTCAAAGAGAATTCTAGAACAAAGGTATTGGTAACCTACTTTAGTTGTCTTAAATGAGTTATCGTTGAAATACATTTGTGAGTGTATGTAGTTGAGAAATAAAACTGGCTGACCACTGGCTGACCACTGTCTGACCACTAAGCTGACATATATTATCAAAGGATCTTTTTTTTCTGGAAGGTAAGGGTGTAAGTTCTCAAGTTCTCAACCATTTTTTACATATGATCCCCTTTGATCCCTATTTTACTTGGGATGGTAATGGGGGGGGGGGGGACTCCTTGCCTTTCGATGTCTAAAAACCCCTATTATATTTTTATGATTAAATATTATTAGGAATTGTATTGAAAATGTTAAAATATTTGGTGTGTTGTAGAAGTAAAACCATTTTATTGCAGATAGATTTTAACAAGAAAATCTTATATGGACCCGCAAGGATCATTTGGATCCTCAAGGGGCATGTGGACACTGGTTGAGAGCCACTGGTGTAGGAAAAGAGGCAGTGTCCATGGCCTCTGTAGGCCCTCCTAGGCCAGTGAGATTGATGCCATTATAGATGGATAGGTTGTATTCCATCTAATGTGACTCCACTCAGAAGGCTGTAATATCATTTGACAGGAATATGGTATAAAGAAATATATGGAACAAGGTAGCAACTTTAAATACCCATGATGTGGTCACATGTATATACAGAAGCTGAATGATAAAATGGAAATGGTTTGATGCATGGAGGCCATGGTCTTCTCCTGTGTGTTAGCTCCTATCTGCTAATGGTGCGTGGTGTGAGAGAGCCAGTTAGGTTATGTCTTCACAGTCTTGTGTCCCAATGCAGAAAAAAGGTAGTTGTAAGGGTTCGTACCGGAATCTCACACACTAATACTATCTAGAAAGCTTGTTTTAAACCAGCTGTCGGGGGGGGGGGGGGTAACTGCGCCTACACCATTAATGCCCCTGTAAAATTTCTCTAAGTCAACAACAGCATGGAAGGAAACCCAGAAAGCCAACATTGCTTCTAGGAAGAAAAAACCGTGGGGGTTGGACACAACAAGGGTGATGAGAGGAAGAGAAACAAGTGGGGTGGGGATGTTTGAGTGGGGGTGGCATGAGTCCACCTGGTTCCAAGAAATAAGGGCCATGATAGTATTTTGGTCAACATATGAAATTTTCAGCCGAAACTCTCTCACACATACACACACACACGTGTGTATGTAAATATGTATTTCATACATAACTTTGGCCGTCCTACTAGAATATAAATAATTCTTCTCATTATGAGAATTCATCAAATGATGATTATCTGAATATAAAATAATTAAACAAGAGAAGAAACTATCCATCCCCGCCTCCCACTTCACTCACACACAACATAAATAACATCAATTATCATTTCAAGAACAACCACAAAAATGTATCTAATTTGAATAATTAATAAGATGTAAGACGAGTTATTTTGATTAAGCATCGATTAGAGAAAACATCAACCAAAAAATAACAAAAACAAAAAAGAACAAAAAAACTGATGAGGTAAAAGATTAGGATGATGGGGTGGGGGTGGAATAGGTTGCTTATGGTGGTGTTTGTGTTTTGGTCAAACCAGATCAGAGAGTCTTGTGGTCAAATAGCATTTTAGTATACAAAACCACTGTGTCTAAGTTTCAGGCATAGTGTATCTAGGACTATATCATTTAATATGTTCCGCTATTCCACTGACTGGCATCGGTTATGATGACGAGGGCTCCAGTTGACCTGATCTGCAAAAGAGGTCTGTTTGTGAAATTAACATGCAAGTGGCTGAGTTCTCCACAGACACACATACCCTTAACGTAGTTCTCAGCGAGATTTACTATGACAAGGCAGGCCCGTTGAAATACAGGCACAGGTCATTTTTGCCAGCTGAGTGGACTGGAGCAATGTGAAATAAAGTGTCTTGCTCAAGGACACAATGCACCACTGGGAATTGAACTCATGACCTTGCAATCGTGAGCTGAATATCTGAACCACTAAGCTACATTGAGACATAGTTGTAAGCAGGACTACGTTAGTCAATATTAGTTTCCTTCTTCTAAGATGGTAGGAGGTGAGTTGAAAGAGATTGTTGCAGGTTCGATCTCCATGTAGAGCTACCCTTGTAGATTCGGTTAGATAAAGGTAGTTGTTGCTGTATTGTTTAGCCCTTGGTTAGGCTTGATTGAGCAGACTTGTGATCAAAAGTGTTCCAGTTATGGCTATCACATCTTTCTATATATTAAGGGCTACATTGTTCAAAATATAATAATAATAATAATAATAAAAGCAACTATACTCTGGGATATGCCAATACACACAGATAGAGAAATTAAGGCTAATAGGCCAGATATAGTTGTCAGAGATCATGAAGAAAAAAAAATGCTTTTTAATTGATGTATCAATACCAGCAGATGACAACGTTTCTCTAAAAGAAATGGAGAAACTTTCAAAATACAAAGACCTGGAAATAGAGGTAACTTGAATGTGGAATCTAAAAACAGAAACAATTCCTATCATAGTAGGTGCCTT
>NC_142937.1:26509287-26511787 GCF_046866305.1 Octopus bimaculoides
GAAATTGCTGGCCTTGTGCCTAAATTCGAAATTATTGTAATTGAATAATGAAACAAACATCAGCATATGTGTGTATGTGTGTGTGTGTGTGTGTGTTTCATCTTTTACTTGTTTCAGTCATTGTACTTTGGCCATGCTGGGGCACTACCTTGAATGAATCATTCCTAGTACTTCTAAGTCTGGTACATATTCCATTGGCCTCTTTTACCAAATCACCAAGTTACAGGGATGTAAACAAACTAATACTGTTTTGTCAAGCAATGGTGATGGGACAAACACAATGACACACACACATACATACATACGTCATCATCATCATCAACATCGTTTAACGTCCGCTTTCCATGCTAGCATGGATTGGATGATTTGACTGAGGACTGGTGAAACCAGATGGCTACACCAGGCTCCAATCTGATTTGGCAGAGTTTCTACAGCTGGATGCCCTTCCTAACGCCAACCACTCAGAGAGTGTAGTGGGTGCTTTTACGTGCCACCGGCACGAAGGCCAGTCGGGCGGTACTGGCAACGGCCACGCTCAAAATGGTGTATTTTATGTGCCACCCACACAAGAGCCAGTCCAGGGGCACTGGCAATGATCTTGCTCGAAAATCCTTACACATGTCACGGGCACAAGTGCCAGAAAGGCGATGCTGAGCACAGGTGCTATCTCGATTTCGCTTTTGCTTGCCCCAATAAGTCTTCGCAAGCTGAGTTTCGTGTCCAATGAAGGAGATGACGTTGGCATGGGTGCCAGTCGTCGAGTTATATATATATGTATATATATATATATATATATATATATATATATATATATATATATATATATATATATATATATATATATATATATATATTGTATGTATATACATATAAATATAAATAATTTAGGAAAACAAATTTCCAAATCAGTCAGGTGCAACCCTTCAGCGTTATATGCATCTACATATCGTACTTTGGGGTCTTATTTATCGTATATTTATATATTTATCTATAAATATACAAAGTATCTGATAAAAGTCAATATTAATTCAATTTTGGGGGATTAATCGATATGCAGGTATTCTATTTCAGATAATACTAAAATAACCTAATGAGTATATCTGACAGTAAACTCATGATATTATTTCATGATGTGCAAAATGATACCATGAGTTTACTGTCAGATAGACTCATTAGGTTATTTTTCTATAATGTATATATATATATATATATATATATATATATATATATATATATATATATATACTATGTATGTATCTATATATTATGTATATATATATATGTATATATATATATATATATATATATATATATATATATATATATATATATATATATTATGTATATATATATGTTATGTATGTATATGTGTATCTATCTATCTATCTATCTATCTATCTATCTATCTATCTATCTATCTATCTATCTATATATATATATATATATGTATCATCATCATCATTTAACATTCGCCTTCCATGCTAGCATGGGTTGGACAATTTGACTGAGGACTGGCAAAACCAGATGGCTACACCAGGCTCCAATCTGATTTGGCAGAATTTCTACAGCTGGATGCCCTTCCTAACGCCAATCACTCCGAGAGTGTAGTGGGTGCTTTTACGTGCCACCGGCACGAAGGCCAGTCAGGTAGTACTGGCAACGGCTATGCTCAAAATGGTGTTTTTTACGTGCCCCCTGTACAGGAGCCAGTCCAGCGGCATTGGCAACGACCTCAATATATATATAATGTATATAATAATAACAATAATTTTAGGTTGGAATTTATAAATATTTGATACCTCACTATGCATGTTTCCACAAATCACATGATTTTGACATGAAAGTTATTGTCTTTGGGATTTGTACAGTATAGTTCATATTATCCACCCCTAATGTTACCATAAATGAATTTAATAGATATTATGTATACACAGACACACACACAGATATATACACTAAACATACATTTATACGTACATATAATCTCATCAACCATCATCATCGTTAACATCATGTTAATGTTGTCTATTTTACCATGTTTGCATGGGTCAGATAGAATTCACTGAGATGGACTTTCTACAGTTGGATGCCCTTCCTGTCACCCACCCTCACCTGTTTCCAAGCAGGGTTAATATTTCCCCATGGCTGGACATGATACTGTTTGTATAGACATTGCTACTCATTTACAGCCATCATGTGATGTCACAAGAGTACACACAAACACCCTCCCCCACCACACATATGTATATATATGGATGAAGCATGCACACACACACACACACACACACACACACACACACACACACAATGTGCTACTTTCAGGTTCTGTCTACCAAATCCACTCAAAAAGATTTTTGTGGAAGGTTGCCCAAGGCTGACACACGTGTGCCATTTTTCACATAAATCCACCCAGCCGTTTGGCTGTAAACCTCAAGACAAGAAAGAATACAACGGTTGCCCATGTCCAATTTTTCATTATAGAAGATATATAAATGTACGT
>NC_142937.1:26521787-26534287 GCF_046866305.1 Octopus bimaculoides
AACCAATAACTATATATATTCAATGATTGCATATATATTGATTATGTATGCCATCATAATCATCATCAGAATCATCCTCAGCATTTAATGTCTGCTTTCCCTGCTGGTATGGGTTGCACGGCTTGACTGGAGCAGATGAATCTGCTGCACTGTTTGGTTTGACATGGTTTCTACTGATGGATGTCCTTCCTAATGCCAATCACTTTACAGGCTGTACAGGGTGTGTACACACACACACACAAACATGTATATATATATATATATATATATATATATATATATATATATATATATATATATGTATGTATGTATGCATATATATATATGTATATATATATAGTCTTTTATTCTTTTATTTGTTTCAGTCATTTGACTGTGGCCATGCTGGAGCACCAACTTTAGTCAAACAAATCAACCCCAGGACTTATTCTTTGTAAGCCTAGTTCTTATTCTATCGGTCTCTTTGCCGAACCGCTAAGTTATGGGGACGTAAACACACCTGCATCAGTTGTCAAGCGATGTTGGGGGGGGGGGACAAACACAGACACACAAACATACACACATACACACACACATATATACAACAGGCTTCTTTGAGTTTCCATCTTCCAAAATCACTCACAAGGCTTTGGTCGGCCCGAAACTATAGTAGAAGACACTTGCCCAAGGTGCCACGGAGGGGGACGGAACCTGGACTGAACCTGAAACTTGGTAAGCAAGCTACTTACCACACAGTAACACCTGCGCCTATATATATATATATATATATATATATATATATATATATATATATATGCGTGAGAAGACCCGGCAAGCCAAGTAAGATCGTTGCCAGTGCCCCTGGACTGGTTCTTGTGTGGGTGGCACATGAGATGCACCATTTTGAGCATGGCCGTTGCCAGTACCGCCTGACTGGCTCCCGTAGGATTTTCGAGTGAGATCGTTGCCTGTGCGGGTGGCACATAAAAGACACCATTTCGAGCGTGGCCGTTTTCGTGCGGGTGACACGTAAAAGCACCCACTACACTCTCTGAGTGGTTGGCGTTAGGAAGGGCATCCAGCTGTAGAAACTCTGCCAAATTAGATTGGAGCCTGGTGTTGCCATCCGGTTTCACCAGTCCTCAGTCAAATCGTCCAACCCATGCTAGCATGGAAAGCGGACGTTAAACGATGATGATGATGATGATATATATATATATATATATATATATATATATATGTACATATGTATGTACATATACTGTTACAGTGTTTTTTATTATTAATTTTGAATTATGAAATAATGTATTTCACTCATAATTATTATATTATTCGTTAAATTAAATTCAATCGTGTTTTGTTTTGGATAGAATTGAATATAAAGCTTTCACTTTTATAATAGTAACTATGGAAGACTTGTGAGATTATTATTTGTATGGACTTAAAGATTGGTCGCTATTTAGTACATAATTTAGTTATTGTAGGTTTACTATTAATACCGATACAGATGTATATATAGATTTATGTGCTTCTTTGTTGTAGTTTAATTTTAAAGTTAGTGTTTAATTCTGCCTATATTTAGATTGAATGAATGTGGTTATTAAGCTTTCACTTTTATATTATACTATGGAAGACTGTAGGTTGCTGTTTAGTTACATATTTAGGAGTTGGTTATTGATTTACTTATTGAATTTTTTTGCTGATACGATTGTGTTTGAAAGTTGTGGTTTCTTTGGTATGTTTGTTCCCTAACAACACTTACTTTAGTGCTGTTGACACTGCTTGATAGACTGGTTCTGCCCAGGTGTTGAAACCATAATGATATCTGTGGGGCAGCTGATGATAGAGGTATGTTGGATTGTTGGTATGGCGGATTTTGTATATGTGGAATAGTATTATAACACTTCCTTTTGATATATATATATATATATATATATATATATATATATACATATATATATATATATATTGTTTATATATATTTCTATATAGATTGTTTATATATAAATATACTGTCAGACTAGCTCTTGTGCTGGTGGCATGTAAAAAGCACCCACTACACTCTTGGAGTGGTTGGCATTAGGAAGGGCATCCAGCTCTAGAAACTTTGCCAGATCAGATTGGAGTCTAGTGTAGCCATCCAGTTTGCCAGTCCCCAGTCAAATCGTCCAACCCATGCTAGCATGTAAAGCAGACGTTAAATGATGATGATGATATAGAGAGAGATTATGCATACATGCATACATACATATATGTTTCAACACCTGAACCAAGATTGCCAAAGAATTCTTAATGTTTTCTTGTTTTCTGTTAAATCATAGACACTTTACACATCTTAATAGAAATTCAGAGAAAGTAAGGTACAATCGCAGTAAAAAGTTTGCTAGTTATACTGTTTCTGATTTAGTTACAAAGCTGGCAACTTTGAGGGGAAGGGTAAGTTACTACTTTTAGCTTCAGTATTTGACTGGTTAATTTTTTAATTAATCCTAAACACAATTAACCTAAGTAGAGATTGAACTTAAAATATGAACCAAAAAGGGCTACGGTAATCTTAATCTCATAGAATGGGACACTTAATCTGTTGGGGGTGTTAGACATAATCTACCACTCAAATCATCCCTCATTTCTGGTTCTTTGGTACCCTATAGAAAGAGAAACCTATTGCAATCACTCAGACTCCAAGATGTCCGGTCTGTGATAAAGTAATAACCTAATAGCTTGGTGTGCAACAACTTCACCCTTGAGCCAGGTTTTCTTCTCTCCTCCTCTTTTACCCATCAAGATGCATCAATGGGGACTGTTCTACCTTCTTCCTCTGCATTATTAAGACATCTGAAGGTGCATGACTTAGGGGCTAAGGAATTTGGCTCACGATTATAAGGGCGTGAGTTTGATTCCCAGCAGTAGATTGTGTTCTTGAGCAAGACACTTTATTTCATGTTGCTCTAGTCCACTCAGCTGGCAAAAAAGGGTTGTACCAGTAATTCAAAGGGGCCAGTCTTGTCACATTATGTATCCTGCTCTATGTCATGCAGAAACTCCCTGAGAACTATGTAAAAAGAACACTTGTTGCCATAACTAAGGGAGAGCCAAACCATGAAAACACAACGAAGAGACGGGGCCCCAACTGTTAATTCACATTAAAAGAGGGGTCAATGATGAACTAGTGGGAAAGCTTCAATGTGGTCGATTGATTTGCTAAATGGATAGCATGCCTTGGATCATATGTCTGCTCCTTTAGGACTGACCCTGGGCTAAACAACAATAAGAGGACATTGATTAAAGGAGTAACATAAGACCAAGTCAGAGTTTGAAACGAAAAAAGTCATGAAAATTGTTGACACAGATTCATAGAAAGTTCATATACAGAAACTCAAACTGACAACATTTAGATAGACAGACACACACAGATACACATAGGCATAAAGAACACATGCAGTTAAACATACTAATGCATACATACGTATCACATATAGGCACAAACACGCATGGTATTATAACAATATGTATTGTGTGTATATGTGTGCATGCGTGTGTGTGTGTGTGTATATATATGTGAATGTATATATATATATATATATATATATATATATATATATATATACATACACTTAGGCAAAATATAATATTTGCAAGCTGGAAAAATTTGAAATAAAAGAATTATAATTACATTATAATAATGCTCAGAATACCACATGTCTGACAGAATACAGATGTATATATATATATGTGTATATATGTGTGTTTATATCTATATCTGTGTGTGTGTGTGTGTGTGTGTGTGTGTGTGTGTGTGTGTGTGTGCGTGTGTGTGTGTGTGTGTGTGTGTGTATTGTTAGAAGCCACCATGGTGCTATCAAAAGCAAAAGTTCACCAAATGAAAAAGAAAATTAAAAAATAAACTTAAAATGAACGATAATTACATTATAATAATGTTTTCAATACCACATACTTAGGAGAAAAGTTGCATGGCACACACACACAGAATTTATTAATATATATATATATATATATATATATATATATATATATATATATATATATGTATGGATGTATACATATGTATATTAATCTGTGTAGAGTGTTATACTAATGCATATGTATGTATATGTATCAATGTCTTTCTATGTAACTGTGTGTGTGTGTGTGTGTGTGTGTATACATATGTATACATTTATGCATGTGCGTGTATGCATGCATGGATGAATGTATTCATCTGTCTTTGTCCTTATATGTGTATACACCCACTCAAACACATACATTCATGCATATGTATTCGTACATACATACTTACATGCACACACACACATACACACAAGCACACATATATATACACACACACATACACATATACACACATGACAGTCATTACCTTAACATATGGAAATCAGGGTTTTTTTGTTGTTTTGACTCCCTTGGTCCAAGACATACGAAAAATATTAACTTGTTCTTTTACATACTGTAATTAGAATCTTTCACATTTCCTTATGTGCGTGCATACTTTTTTTGTTTCCAGTCTCTTAGCAGGAGTTCACATATTATATTTCATTATCACAACTCCAATATTACCATTCTTTCAAAGAATTGTGATGAATTTTCAGAGGGTTCTGACAACCACACAATCTCCACAAGTATAATATTTTCTTATTTCATATCTCTCTCTTTATGTATAAATATATATGTATGTGTGTATATATATATAGATGTGTGTGTATGTGTGTGTTTTGTCTTGTGTCTGATTAGCTGTTATGGTTAGATGGTGCATTCTGATTGGCTGATAAAATGTGTTTAATATAAAAAATCTTAATGTATTCTCAACATGTTTGTTGGGATATGTTCAACGTCGATTGTTGGAGTTGGACAGCATATGTTATCATATTTGGACTTTAGAAAAAATTATTCTCCATGGTTAGCTGGTGTCAATATCATACATGTGCAACACATGTGGGATGCGTATGCATGTTTTATAGAAGAATTATTGTATACAAATTTCTAGTGTGTTTTGTATGCTGTCTGTGTATTCTTGCCTTTGTCAAACTCTGTGATGTAACGACTCTCTCTATGTGTGGGTGTATAATTAAATTAAGTGGTTTGGGGGGCTGAAGTGGGAGTTTGGGAATATGTTGTTCTTATGTGACCTATTTTCGTGACCTTGTGCTCTTTATTGAAGTTTTCAAAAATGTTCAGATGATAATATTCAAATATGAATATTAATTCCATGGATCATCATTAAGACATTTGTTGTTAATGACAGTTTTGTTTTTAAAGCAGTGCATTTTGAATAGATAACGAGGTGGGGCAAGGGTGGGCGGTGTCGCAGATTGTTAACGAGGGTCTGGGAACTGCCTTTACAAACATTTTTAATTGTTACACCAACACCACTGCTATCATCATCATCATCATCATCATCATCATCATCATCAATAGGTACAGGCATGGCTGTGTGGGAAGACGTTTTCTTACCAAATACATAGTTCTGGGTTCACTCCCACTGTGTAGCACCTTGAGCAAGTATCTTGTATAGCCTTGGGCAGACCAAAGCCTTGTGAACAAATTTGGTAGAAGGGAACTGAAAGAGGCCTATCATATATACAGATATATATATATATGTATATATATATATATAAATGAAGTATATGCAAAGGAAAAATTGTAGGTGTAGACGATCTTTAATTCATAATCCAAGTTGGTACATATCCAATATACATCTGAATGTATATTGGAAATGTACCAACCTGGATTATGAATTAGAGATCGTTTACACTTACAATTTTTCCTTTCCATATACTTCATTTATTGTTTTTGGAAATACTGAATATATATATTTTATATATACTCTTGACTTGGACTGGTGCAGTCCATGATAATAGGAGGAATCTGTCTATCTAGCTAGGTCGTCCTTCAGGATGCCCCAAGATAGGATGCCTACATGTTTTCCCCATTCATCTCGATTTTCCATAATGGTCCTTAGCTCCTGTACCCCTTCCATACCAGTGTCCTCCAGACACCTGATGAAGGCTGGAGGATATATCAGCTGAAACATTGTGTTAACAACAAACAAGATGAGGACAAATATCCGTCAAATGTAAATAATGCACATAGTTCCTCATCTCTTAAATATAAGAATAGGTCGTCTTCTTCGTTCCTCTCCTGGTTCTCCCTTCTGTTGGTTACCAGAGCACTAGCTTGTTAGCAATTTCATTGGTATGTCTGATGCAGTGTCCAGCTAGCCTCCTCCTTCTATGCTGTATCTTCAATGTTACTTTTGGTAGTCCCTGGAATAAGTAGGCATTTGTTGTATGAATCTTCCAGGAGACATTGAGTGCCATTCTAAGCATCCTCGTATAACAACCATCCAACTGCTTCTTCAATGCTTCAGTGAGCATCCATGTTTCAGGGGGAAGGATATTATTATAGAATTATTATTGTAGAATTGTGACCAAACTAGACGAAGTGCTTAGTGGATTTTTTACCTGGCTTTATGTCCTAAGTTCAAATACCACTGAAGTGGACTTTGCCTTTCATTCTTTTAAGGATCAATAAAATATGGCACTTGTTGATCACTGGGGTCGATGTAATTGACTACCCCACCCCTCAAATCTGCTGGCCTTGTACCAAAGTGAGAAAGGGTTATCATTATTATTTTCATATACACTCAACAGATTAGACTGGTGGAAAAGAAAAAAATCCTAACATCAGGTTACAACAAGCAACCTTAAATGCCAAGAACTCTCCTAAGTATCTTTTCTGTCCCTAATAATACTATTTTCTACAGCTGTACTAAACTGGATCATCATCATCATCATCATCATCATCATCATCATCATCACCATCACCATCATCATCATCATCATCATTATTATCCTCCTCCTCATCACCATCATCATCATCATCATCATCATCATCATCACCATCACCATCACCACCATCATCATCATCATCATCATCATCACCATCATCACCATCATCATCATCATCATCATCATCATCACCATCACCATCACCACCATCATCATCATCATCATCATCATCACCATCATCATCATCATCACCATCATCATCATCATCATCATCATCATCATCATCATCATCATCATCATCATCATCATCATCCTCATCATCATCCTCATCATCATCATTATTATCCTCCTCCTCCTCCTCCTCCTCCTCCTCCTCCTCCTCCTCCTCCTCCTCCTCCTCCTCCTCCTCCTCCTCATTATTATTATTATTATTATTATTATTATCTTCCTCCTCATCATCATCATTGAAGGCTGCAAACTGGCAGAATTATTAGCATGCTGGGCAAAATGCTTAGCGGTATTTTGTCTGCCACTAAGTTCTGAGTTCAAATTCCGCTAAGGTCGACTTTGCCTTTCATCCTTTCAGGGTTGATGAAATAAGTACAAGATATGCACTGGGGTCGATATAATTGACTAGACCCCTTCTCCAAAAATTTTCAAGGCTTTGTGCCTACAGTAGAAATAATAATAATAATAATAATTATATGAAAACTCACAGCTTATTTTGCTGGATATGATGGGAAGTGTCAGCTGTCCACAGCCAGCAGACTCAGGTGACACTTATTAGAGGTCATGCTTCAAGAACTCTGTGAAGAATTCTTTCAGTTCCAAGCAATGCTGATTTTTGTAGGTGTTCTACCTTCACACTGGCACCGATCTTTTTGAGCCATGTTGGTAGTTGAGTGCTGATACTTCCAAGTACACCAATTACTATTGGTATCACGTCTACTCTCTTCATGAACCACAACATTTGTATTTCCCACTTTAAATCGTCATAGTTGTTTATTTTTTCTTCTTCTTTCACATTGATTCTGTTGTCACCGAGGCATGCTATGTCGATTATCATATTATTATTATTGTTCAGTAGTTTTATTTTTATAACGTGCTTTCACTTCACTACCGAGCGCAGCTCTGTGCGCCTTGGGTATGTGCTGTGGTTTGCTGTGGTGCTCTTATGTTTACTGTATTGAAAGTGTTATTATTATTATTATTATTATTATTATTAATTGGCAGAAGTTACAAAATGACTCATGGGCTGAGAGTTTCATGCATTAGCAATTATCAAACTGGTTTCAACTCATAGGGATAACATTTATAAAACTGTCACAATTACTTGAAACCATTTGATAAGTGTTAATACATGAAACTCCTGGCACTTGAGTACACTGTAACTTCTGCCAATTCTTCATAAATATATAAATATATATATATATATATACACTCAAGTTTTGAGTTCTATATTCCTGTTTGCATCACCAAAACTATCTGTGCGTGTGTGTGTATATATATATATATGTATTCACACACACACATACAACTGTGTGTATATATATATATGTGCTTGTGTGTGCGTGGGTGTATGTGTTCTACCATTAATGTACATAAGTATCTATCTACATGCACACACACACACACACACGTACAAAATGCTTTGACTCTTAACAGTGGTTTCGCTGTCAGTCAACCCCCCCACCTTACCCTACACCTCAACCGCATCATTAATGATAAGTGTTTGTCAGCCAGTATTTTCATTAATTATGCAAAATATCTTCAGATCACTTAATGCTTTTAATGCATTTGTCATAATTCCTAATGTGAACTATATCTTACCTGCTGTTTAGGGGTAATAGGAAGGTTTAGAAACCACCACCATTATTATTATTATTATTATCATCATCATCATCATCATTATTGTTGTTGTTGTTGTTAGAGTGGGAAGGGGCCATAAATGGCTTGTTCTAGTTTATTATTTAGTATTTCTATTTTGTGTCATCATCATCATCATCATATACATATGAGTGTGTGTGTGTATAAATGTATACCAGTATGTGTGTATGTATGTGTGTGTATACATGTGTGTGAGTGTGCATATGCATATGTATGTGTATGCGTGTGAGTGTATGTATATGTATGTGTATATGTGTGTGTATCTGTGTCTCTATATGTGTGTGTATGCGTGTATATATGCATGGGTGTGTATGTGTGTGTGTGGATGTGTGTACATATTCTGTTGTCCGGTGTTTTTTGTCTGGGAATAAAGCTTTGCAGTTATCTTCAATATGTCCTTATTCATCATCATCATCAATCATCCTCGTTACCACCACCACCAACACCACCACCACCACCACCATCATCACAACTACTGCTATGGTCCCCCCTGCCTGCCTGCACCAGCTTCATCATCTTCATGCTTATATTCCCTCCATCATCATAACTGCCACCGTCACCTTTATCATCATCCCCTCCCCATATCATCATCATCTACCACCATTATCATCATCATCCTCATCTCCACCACCACCACCACCACCACGAAAGAGCATCCATCAGAAAAAGAAGGCTTCAGTAATATTCATCTAACCCATGCTAGCATGGAAAAACAGATGTAAAAATGAAGAATGAATAAGCATGTACATGTGTGTGTTTATCTGTATGTGCATGTGTGTGTGTGTGTGTGTGTGTGTGCGCGTGTGTGTGTGTGTGTTGTGTGTGTGTGTGTGTGTGTGTGTGTGTGTGTAAGTTAAAATTGGTTTAAAATTACCATCAGCATAGGCACAGGAGTGGCTGTGTGATAAGTAACTTGCTTACCAACCACATGGTTCTGGGTTCAGTCCCACTGCATGGCACCTTGGGCAAGTGTCTTCTACTATAGCCTCAGGCCGACCAAAGCCTTGTGAGTGGATTTGGTAGACGGAAACTGAAAGAAGCCCGTCGTATATATGTATATATGTATATATGTATATATATATATATATATATATATATATATATATATATGTATGTGTGTGTATATGTTTGTGTGTCTGGGTCCCCCCAACATCGCTTGACAACCGATGGTAGTGTATTTATGACCCCGTAACTTAGCAGTTCGGCAAAATAGACCGATAGAATAAGTACTAGGCTTACAAAGAATAAGTCCTGGGGTCGATTTGCTCGACTAAAGGCGGTGCTCCAGCATGGCCACAGTCAAATGACTGAAACAAGTAAAATAGTATGTAAAAATCACCTGTGCTGGCGCCACATAAAAAGTTCCTCTGCTGGTGGCATATGAAAAGCACCAGTGCTGGTGCCATGTAGGAACCTCCTGTGCCAGTGCCACATAAAAAGCACCTGTGCTGGTGCCACGTAAAAAAGAAACACCCAGAACACTCTGTTAAAGTGGTTGGCATTAGGAAGGGCATCCAGCCATAGAAACCATGCCAAAACAGACAATGGAACCTTGTGTGGATCCAGGCTGCCAAACTGTCCGACCCATACCAGCATGGAAAACAGACATTAAATGATCATGATGATGATGATGAAGATAATGGATTAGTAAGGATTAGTGTCATTCATGCACAATAACTACTCATATGATACCAAAATTTCACCAATTCCACCAAAGTCTTTTCAGATTCTTCTCCAGTCTAACCCAAGAACACATTAACCTCCACCTCGTTCTCTACATTCTTCCTGTTTCTTTTTTTTTCTATTTCTTTGTCTTTTCTTGTTCTTTTTCCTTCTCTTGTATCTTTTACTTGTCTCACTCACTGGACTACAGCCATTTAATTGAATGAGTTGACGCTAGTGCGTATTCTTTATTCGAAGCAAGGTATTTATTTTGTTGGTCTATTTTGCTGAACTGCTAAGTTACAGGGACGTAAACATGTATTTTCTGTACCTGGCTTTTACTTCTACTTTTACTCATTAGTGATATTATTATTATTATTATTATTATTATTATTATTATTATTATTATTGAGTGAGAGAGCAGCACATGCTATCAAAGTGACATGGGGTGCGAATTCATGAAACCCAATATACCCATTATGATAACCTGTCTGATAAGGATACACCAGGCAACATGCATCACAACCATATGTGCGTGACATGGAGATCTCATATCAAGATAAACAGCACATGACCTTGCAGGTGGAGCCAATTAGAATTTTCTTCAAGTCTAATAGTCCATCCTGTTTAAGGATGTTGAACAAAACACCCATGTTTACAGAGTGAATTATTTAATCCCCAAAGAATTCCTCTCAACACATGGCTATGATGTTTCCCTACCACTCCTGCTTGTGATCAGAGATGCAACATATCTTCCATTAAGGGGCATGCTCAACTGGTTAAGGTCAAACAACTGACAAGCAAATCTGTGGTATTGAGCAGAATATTTACTGTAGCCCATCTTTTACACCAAGACTAACAATGTCTATGTTAACATGTCCAATCAGTTAAGATCAGAAGCCATGAGAGCCACTGCCTGGTATTGCATCAGGAGCGTTTATTACTATTATTATTATTATGATGATTATGATTATTATTATTATTATTATTATTATTATTATTCTATGTTTGACTTTTGCTTTGCATTTGTACAAGTTGGCTCCAAGTCTAACCGAGAGACCTCAAGAGACAACAAGTTAGAAGTTCATGTTGGTGTTATACCTCGGGTGTCATATATTTAGTTTTGTACATAGTGTTGTTCTAGAGAATGTTTAAGAAAACAAGAAAATTATGTGTTTGTTTTAAAATTTGAGATTACACAGACAGTACTTTACGTAGGATATGGGCAGTTCCTATGAGTACTATCTTGAATTTCTGCCATTTTGGGGTTTCCTGGTACCTGAGCTAGGTAGCAATGAGCTCCTTTTGCTATCATTTCTAGGGCACCTATGGTAACAGGTGCTGTTTTGCCAATTTCCATTTCAAGATCTTTATAATTGTTCAGCTTTTGGTAGGTCTTGACAGATACGTTTATATCAATTGGGACAGTGATATCAATGAGGAGGCATGATTTTCGTCTAAAGTCTTTCAATATAATGTCTGGCCTATTTGCATCTATCTTTCTGTCAGTTTGAATGGTGAAGTTCCAGAGGAGTGAGATGTGATCATTTTCAAGCACTTATTATTATTATTATTATTATTATTATTATTGTTCAGTAGTTTTATTTTTATAACGTGCTTTCACTTCACTACCAAGCACAGCTCTGTGCGCCTTGGGTATGTGCTGTGGTTTGCTGTGATGCTCTTATGGTTACTGTATTGAAAGTGTTTTGCGTAGGATGTGTGCAGTGCCCAATAGTGAAATTTTCTGTATGTTATATATATTTGTAAGTCCTGGTGTTTTTGTTATGTATTTGTCTGAATATTTTTTTATTATACCTAAGGCACCTACTATGATAGGAATTGTTTCTGTTTTTAGATTCCACATTCGAGTTACCTCTATATCCAGGTCTTTGTATTTTGAAAGTTTTTCCATTTCTTTTAGAGAAACGTTGTCATCTGCTGGTATTGATACATCTGCTGGCATTATTATTATTATTATTATTATTATTATTATTATTATCATTTTTATAATTCTCACAGTGTCTATTTTGGTACTTTGGTAGAATTTGAACTCAGAATATAAAGTGGATGCTGCAAAGATTTTGCTCAATATTATAATGATTTTGTCATTCGAGATATTGATATTTTGTTGATGGGAATAGAAGGGAAGGAGAAGGAGAAGGAGAA
>NC_142937.1:26544287-26551787 GCF_046866305.1 Octopus bimaculoides
AAACTGAAAGCAAATTCAAGAAATAGAAATGGTGATAGAAAACTTGTAGGTAGACGAAAGGAAGGAGGGTAGATAGGAAGGTATGTGTGTTGGTAGGAAGCTTTATAAGAAGGGACATAGGTAGTGTAGGTAACCAGGTAAATATATGCATCCTCATCATATACATATATACATATGTAAGTGCATGTATATGAATCATCATCATCGGTTAACGTCCGCCTTCCATGCTAGCATGGGTTGGACGATTTGACTGAGGACTGGTGAAACCGGATGGCAACACCAGGCTCCAGTCTAATTTGGCAGAGTTTCTACAGCTGGATGCCCTTCCTAACGCCAACCACTCAGAGAGTGTAGTGGGTTCTTTTACGTGTCACCCGCATGAAGGCCAGTCAGGCGGTACTGGCAACGACCACGCTCAAAATGGTGTCTTTTATGTGCCACCCGCACAAAAGCCAGTCCAGGGGCACTGGCAACGATCTCGCTCGAAAACCCTACAAAGGCCAGTCAGGCGGCACTGGCAACGGTCACGCTCAAAATGGTGCGTCTTATGTGCCACCCGCACAAGAGCCAGTCCAGGGGCCCTGGCAACGATCTCACTTGGCTTGCCGGGTCTTCTCACACACAGCACATATATATCGTCATCGTCGTTTAACGTCTGCTTTCCATGCTAGCATGGGTTGGACGATTTGACTGAGGACTGGTGAAACCAGATGGCTACACCAGGCTCCAATCTGATTTGGCAGTGTTTCCACAGCTGGATGCCCTTCCTAACGCCAACCACTCAGAGAGTGTAGTGGGTGCTTTTACGTGTCACCTGCACGAAGGCCAGTCAGGCGGTACTGGCAACAGCCATGCTCATCTCGCTCGAGAAACCTCATGTGTCACCCGCACACACACATATATCATAGCAATTTACAGTTTTGTGCTACATTGCTTCACTTTTTATCCTGAGAAAGCTTATAAGAACATCAATATTAATTGTGAGAAAAGATATTCTGAAAATCTTGTTTAAGCATTAAAAAAGCTGATCAAATTTTGACCTGGAATCTAGATTGCAATTGATTCTCTTCTCTTGGAAATGGAACATATATACATCTGTGTGTGCGTGTATGTGTGTGTGTGTATGTATATATATATATATATATATATATATATATATATATATATATATATATATATATATATATATACATATATCATCATCATCATCTTCATCATCGGTTAACGTCCGCTTTTTCATTCTAGCATGGGTTGGATGATTTGACTGAGGACTGGTGAACCAGATGGCTGCATCAGGCTCCAATCTGACCTGGCAGAGTTTCTACAGCTAGATGCCCTTCCTAATGCCAACCACTCCGAGAGTGTAGTGGGTGCTTTTATGTGCCACGGCCATGAGGGCCAGTCATGTGGTACTGGCAATGGTCATGCTCAAATGGTGTTTTTTACGTGCCACATGCACAGAAGTTTTTTCGTGCCAGATACCTCAATATTATGTAAATAGAGGAATTTATAATATAATATGTAACAATTTAGTCGGTTGCCATAATAAAACTCAGAGTTTCGGACGTCGGGCTGGAAGTCTGCTCTGGCACATCATCAGTTATTAAGACAAACAAAAATGCTATGAAAATGACCGTTAAATAAAGGGAAATTGCTATGAAGATGACCGTTATTAAGACAAACAAAAGAGCTATGAGGATGACCATTATATAATTGATAAAAAAATACATATTAAGTACAGGACATCACAAACGAGTGAAAAATACGTAAACACATAATGAGAGATAAAAGTATGGGACAAAATACCAGAAGAAGTCTAACCCCTTCTCAGTTGTCAACTGTTTTACTACTCCCTATTTCGTGCATGAGTGAATGGACAAATGAAAGAAAGAAGCACTCACTACATTTAGTAGGAGTTACATATACTATCATTCAATGATTCAGCCCAAAATTTGTTGTTACTGATAGAAGTAATATTACATTATTTACATTTGACGGATATTTGTCCTCATATTGTTTGTTGTTAACACAACGTTTCAGCTGATATACCCTCCAGCCTTCATCAGGTGTCTTGGGGAAATTTCGAACTTGGGTTCTCATTCCTAAGGTATTTTTTGACCTGAATAATAACAGCAGCAGCAGCAGCAGCAGCAGCAGCAGCAACAACAACATCGAAAAATACCTTAGAAATGAGAACCCAAGTTCAAAATTTCCCCAAGACACCTGAAGAAGGCTGGAGGGTATATCAGCTGAAACGTGTTAGCAACAAACAAGATGAGGACAAATATCCATCAAATGTAAATAATGTAAATAATGTACATAATTCCTCATCTCTTAAATATAGAACAGAAGTAATATTAGTTCCAAAAAGCAATCTTTACGTCTTACTTAACATGGACATACTGTAAGAATGCCACAATACTGTGGTTTTTGTGTTGGAAAGCATCTCATATCGATATATGAAATTGCCCAGTCAGGTATTTGAAACTACAATCTTACAATCATGAATCCAATACCCTAACCACTATGCTACATGCTTCCATGCACACTTACACATGTGTGTGTGTATGTGTGTATGTATGTGTGTGTGTGTATTGAGCCAGAAACACATGTCCAAGACTGTCCACTTACTTCCAGACAATAAGCCTGTCTTTTACCTTAATGCCTTGTCAACTTTAGAGTATTCTTGAATCTCAAGATTATCTTCCATTCTGAAGTGGAGACGGTCTTAATTACCAAATAGTAATTATGATACATCCTCCAGAGGCGAGAATAATTTTAATAAATCAATAATTTATGTTGTATGGTTATTTCATATTGTCTATGTTGCTCAAATACACTGACTTATTTCTCTCACCTCATTTTTGTTTATATATCATCATCATCATCAGGTGTGGTTGTCTGATAAGAAGCTTGCTTCCCAGCTACATGGTTCTTGTTTCAGTCCTACTGTGTGACACCTTGGGCAAGTGTCTTCTACTTATAGCCTTGGGCCGATCAAATGAATGAAATATATATTTATGTATAGTTGAAATTTACAGAAAAAGAAAAGACTAAGACAGGTGTATGAACAACAAACAGGTGTGTTAGTTTGACATATATACCTTATATAAACAGGGTACATTTAGCTATTTCTCTATAGATTGAAAAAGTTTTGAACCATATTGGGTTTTTATCAAAAGCATCTACGACAATTTGACCATTCCCAAAGAGACAGGCAGCCAATCTCTGTGTATATAATCAACAATTATACAAGCTACAGAAAACTGGAAAAACTAATTTGCATAATGTGTATGTGATTAACACTTTATTTAATGTCAGGGGCCTGTATGTATGTGTGTGTGTGTATATATGTGTGTGCATGTCCATATGCACAAATACATATACATATATACAAATACATAAATAAATATGTGTGTGTATTCATATAAACATACACATGCACACACACATGCACACAGAGATGTATAAGGAAAATTCTGTCTCATTAAACACCAATCTGGAACCAAACTATAAAATCAAATCTCAGCCATGAACCAAAGAAACATTATTAAAATGAGAAAATATGGAAAAAGTAAAAGAAAATGAAGACCAATTCTTGCTTTTATTTTATTTTTATACTTTTATTTTTCCAGTCTAGAATTTAGTATGAAATTCATAACTTGGAGAAAAATGGTTTTGAATATTGATAGAATTATCAAGAGTTCTAGTATTTTTAGTAATAATGCCAAGGTATCTAAAAATAATAATGGTAATGTAATTGTTAAGAGTTATGAATTGTGACAGTTACTGGTGGTGTTCTTGATAGAATTGGTAGATAACTGAAGTCTTGGAGATGGTTTTATTAATGGAAGAAATAATTAATAGTTAAAAGTTTGGAAATTTTAGTATAAGTTCTTAAGCTGAAGACAAATATTGGAACCACCGTTTCAAACAAATACTTCATTTATTTATTTGTTTTTATTTTTTACTCGCTTTAATCAGTGACCTGTGGCCATGCTGGGGCATCACCTTGAAGGATCTTAGTCAAACTATTTGACTTCAATATTTAACTTTTTTTATATATAGTACTTTTACAGTTGGTCTCCTTTTCTGCAACTGCTGAGTTATGGGGATGTAAACAAAGCAACACTGGTTATCAAGTGGTGGTGGTGCTAGGGTCAAACACACTCATACATCTAAATATAAAACTGGCAATCCATCAGTTATGACGATGAGGGTTCCAGTTGATCAACGGAACAGCCTGTCTGTGAAATTAACGTGCAAGTGGCTGAGTACTCCTCAGACATGTGTACCCTTAACATAGTTACCAGGGAGATTCAGCATGACACAGAATGTGACAAGGCTTGCCCCTTTGAATTACAGGTACAACTGATTTTTTCCAGTTGAGTGAACTGGAGCAATGTGAAATAAAGTGTCTTGCTCAAAGATACAACATGCCACAGAGTATTGAACCCATGACCTTATGACTGTGAGCCAAATAGCCTAACCACTAAGCCATGTGCCTTCATACATACATACATACATACATACATACATACATACAAACACATAAACACATGATGAGGCTTCCACACAATTTCCATCTACCAAAGCCACTGACAAGACATTGGTTGGCCTGTGGCTGTAGAAGACACTTGTCCAGGGTGCCGTGCAATGAGATTGAACCCAAAGCCAATTGATTCCAAAGTGAGCTCAGAGAGAAACATTAAATTCTTTCCCTCTTTCACTACTTCAATATTATTCTTTCAGTCGTTGTTTTTCTTTCCTTCAATTTTCTATTCCATACCATTTCCTCCATTTCTTTTTCCTTTCTTTCCTTTTTTGCAGGGAAATTAACATCCGAAAGCCTTTTCCCGATTCCTCAGAGTGCGTTGCTTGGAGATTCAGGAGTTTCTTCAGGTTGAGCTGTTATCTTTCCAGACTGAGAGGTCACAGCTCTGGTACCAGGGAAATGGAATTAGAATGTCTGGAAAACTGATTTTCAATCTGAGCCAACTGGCAGAAGACCTATGGCTAGCCAAGAATGATTTGGTTGGATAATTTCCAAGGCTTCTGTGGGTTATGCTTAGGAATAGCTGCTTCTGACAGGACTCTATGGAGGGGGTACCTGAGAACTCTATCCCCATCCAGCAGTACAAAACAGGCCAAAACAGGCTAAAACAGACAAATGGATCCCAGTGCAGCCCTCTGACTTGTTAGCTTCTGTCAAACCATTCAGCTCATGCCAGCATGGAAAATGGACATGTGTGTGTGTGTGTGTGTGTGTGTGTGTGTGTGTGTGTGTGTGTGTGTGTGTGTGTGTGCACCTTTGATTTAACCTTTAACTTGACATCACATGATGATTGTAAACAAGCATCACCTTCATACAAGCGGTGTTTGTTTGTTTCCAGTCTTCCCTGAAAAATGTCTGGCCATGTGGAAGTATTACTTTGCTTGGCGATGGGAAGAACATTAGGCCATAGAAAATCAACCTCAACAAATTCCATCCGACTCATGAAGGTATGGAAAAGCAGACATTAAACGATAATGATGATGATAATGATGAGGATTTTAATTTTATCGAAAAATGGGATGAGTAAATCCACCCAGTTTGCTTTGGACAGTGAATGGGTTAATTTCATTTATAAAACTTTGGTTAAACTGAGGATATGGTCCAAAGCACTCATTCAAGGTACCAATGCAGCTAGAATAAATTGCTCTGTAACCATTTCTACAGCAAGAATGTTTTAGATTTCTAGTTTTAGTTAAATCCTATTAACATTTTATTTGAAGATTCATTAGGTAAGTTTTATTTTTGGTTTCATTGTTGCATGTTGGAACCGTTGTAAGAAAGAAAGAAAGAGAGAGAGGGGGGAGGGAGATGATGGCAGTAGACTAAAGTAGCATGCAATATATTCTATAGAACCAGGAATGTGTTGTAGGAAAGGAAAACCATGTTATTCAATGAATTCAAATCAGATTTGAACAAAGCAGAATTATTGCTTAGCATTTAATCTTGTGTCATTTAGAGTTGGTGGTGCTGGCAGGAGAAGAGAACAGTACGAAAAGTAAAAAAAAAAAAAGAAATATTAAAAAAAAAACGTAAGAAAAAGCCTCTCCCCCTCCAAAAAAAAATCAAGAAATAAATAAAAGAAAGCTCCCTCCCCCCACCCATCCCTGCATGATTATAACTGGAATATATGCGAGTTGGATAGATTTAACATTCTTCTAAGTTTCATACCTTATGAATAACATTAAATAAAAGATTAAGAATAGCGAGGCATATACTTGGATATGTGTGTGTGTGTGTATGTGCATGAGAGAGAGAGAGAGAGAGAGAGAGAGTGTGTGTGTGTGTGTGTACACATGAATATATATGTGTATATGTATGTGTGTGTGTGTGTGTGTGTGTGCATATATATATATATATATATGTGTGTGTGTGTGTGTGTGTGTATATGTATGTATTTATTATGTGTGTGTTTGTGTGTATGTGTGTATGGTTGTCTGCAAACAAAAGAAGTTCTTTCATTCAAGCTACACAAATTACCAGTTCCACATGCAAGCAAATTCCGAAGAATTTGCCGAGAGAAACTTCCTCCACAACCTTCTTCTCATACAATAAAGCAGCCATATTTTGTCTTGTGAACATGAATGCATATAATCTTCAATCATGACTTCAACATGCTCCTAATTCTAATCCTTGAAATGGTTTAAGCCAACGAGGAATTTGTTGTTGCTGTGTTGTTGTTGTTTAACCCCTGGTCCATGATCAAAGCCATCACTATAGTAGATCTACGACAATGTTGCCTAATGTGTTCTTCCAGATTTAAGATGGTTGTTTGGAATCTGAGGGTGATTGCAACTATTTCAACCAACCATATAATGGTAATCTTTATATTGTACTTAAAATCAGTGTATTATAAAGCACTATAATATTGCAGTATTCACTCAGAGAAAGTCTCAGGAGTATTTGTAGCAGATCCCATGATTTCGACATTTTGTACTTCATCAGTAACAGGCATCTGATAACACTGCATGCTGGCCAACTTTCCCTTCCACTGATGTATAGAGAACCAGTGATAGTCAGTTGATGGTGTTACTAAGAATTAGTGTAAAAAGCACCATCCAAACATGGTCAATGCCAGTCACCCCACCCAATTGGCTCCTGCTCCGGTGGCACGTAAAAAGCACCATCTGAACATGGTCGATGCCAGTGCTGCCTGACTATCCCTCATGTCGGTGGCACATAAAAAGCACCCACTACACTCTCGGAGTGGTTGGCATTAGGAAGGGCATCCAGTTGTAGAAATACTGCCAGATCAGATTGGAGCTTGGTGCAGCCTTCTGGCTTGCCAGTCCTCAGTCAAACCGTCCAACCCATGCCAGCATGGAAAACGGACATTAAACAACGACGATGATGGCAATGATGATGATGATGATGATGATGTCTGTTTCCGTTTTGCATATATCAGGAAAAGTTGTTGGGGCAAATTTTCTATGGCTGGATTCTCTTTA
>NC_142937.1:26561787-26564287 GCF_046866305.1 Octopus bimaculoides
CAAGAACTCATCGATGAAAATCCACTATCACATATAGAAAAATTAATAATTAAAAGCACAATAAATGAGTATAATATAAAGTAAAGTAAATATCATAAGATAAATATAATAAAAAGATTACACGTGTTTCATAACCAATTTTCAAATAGAAAAGAAATTTAAATCGATTAAAATCAATTGAAATTATCGAAAATAAGTTCTATTCAAAAATATAGCTACTCGTCAGATCGTAAGTAGAACAATAATTAGATATATATCTCAACCAACAATAAGTACCAAATGAATTAATATGAAATACTTATTATATAAAGATAGAAAAATTATTAAAAAAATATCATAATATCAAAATAATAACCATTCAATAATCATTTTTAATTGAGTTTTTTACCTGTAATTTTGGATTTTGTCCCTAATATTATTATTATATATATATATATATAATTGCACATTTTAGTAGGCGTTTGTGTAATATTTAATATTTCATATATTCATTTCACTAATCTTGGATCCCCTTGATAATGTCGTGTTAACATATTTTTTCGCAAATATTAATATTAATGATATTTTATATTTGTGTGTGCATGGTGTGTGTGTCTATATGTGTGTGTGCATGTGTGTGTATGTGTGTGTGTGTCTATATGTGTATGTGTGTGTCTATCGGATTTATAAACTGAGATCTATAATAACGATATAATTTTCTCTATATTTATTTTTTGTTCAGTTCTATATTTAAGAGATGAGGAATTATTTACATTATTTACATTTGACAAATATTTTTCCGCATCTTGTTTGTTGTTAACACAATGTTTCGGCCGATATACCTTCGAGCCTTCATCAGGTGTCTTGAGGGAATTCTGAACCTGGGTTCTCATTCCTAAGGTGTTTTTCGGTGTTATTATTATTATTGTTATTATTATTATTATTATTATTATTATTATTATTATTATGTTTTACTTTTGCTTTGTATTTGTACAAGTTGGTTCCAAGTCTCACCCAGAGACTTCAAGAGACAACAAGTTAGAAGTTCATGTAGGTGTTATGCCTAGGGTGCCATATATTTGGTTTTGTACAAAGTGTTGTTCTAGAGAATGTTTAAGAAACCATAAGAAAATTATGTGTTTGTTTGAAAATTTGAGATGAAAACCTTACGTTTCGAACTTTAATTAGCAAATAAAATAATTCCCTTCAAAATTGCTCTTGACTGTAGTTTGGACTTCTGACTGTTCCTTCTAACATGTAAGGTGGCCTGCTAAGGGTCACCTCTTTTTGTGTTTAAATGTACACTAACTTTATATGGAAAATATGTTGTCTATTGACTTTTTATACATGCTAGGCCAGTGGTAGAAAAGTTTCTATAATTTTGCCACCCTATATTATTTTAAGTGTATACACACACACACACACACACACACACACACATATATATCTTAATATATAAAGCTGAAGTTGTGTGTCTGTGTGAAGCCTTTTTAAAAGTTTATAAAAAACCACATTTTCCACTTTTTCGTTAAAATTTTTACATCAATGGAATTTTCTCTATCTGAACTTTCCAGTGCAGTAATTAGATTTTAAAATTCCGTTTACTTTGTTTGATTTAAGGGAGATTTGGCTGTTGTTTCTAGCAACTTTTATATTCCTTCCCTTCTACCTGGGACAGCGTTCTTACACACGCGCTCAGCAGAGAGAGAAAGTGATACATACAACGTCATAGATTAAACTTTCTTCTCAGTATTCTTTACCTATTTTTCATAACATTGATACGTAAAAACACACACGACCACACATACGTAATCTGTGACAACAACATACACATTGCTCCCGTTCTCTATCTCCCCCTCTTCCTCTCTTCCTCTCTCGCTCTCGCAAACGTATACACGTGCAAGTAAACACAATCATTCACGTTCGTCAATGTGGCATAACTACAGAGTTGTACCCACCGACTTTGGAAGGTCATAACTTTCAGAAAAATGAATATTTTTTAACGAAAATTTCTATGCATATATTATTTATTATGTAGATTCCGAATATACAAAAATTTTCAGTGAAAGTGTTTTGGGAGGAGGGTAGGGGACAATTTTCGGAAATTCCACTTAAATTCCTCTTAACTTCCAGGAAAATGAATATTTTTTCATTCAAATTTTACATATGCCTTACTTAGGGTCCCGGTTGTTTTAGTAAAAAAAAATGTTAACTTCTTGCATACTTCCAGCCCAGAGCAACATCATATCTCCTCCACTATTTAAGTATTACGTGTCAAAAGTGAAACAAAAACACTCATGTCATTCAAACCGGAATCTCAAAAACATTGTTATTATTAAATTTATGCATTTCTAATCAATTTTGAGATATTTGTTATCGAGTTGCAGATTTTTAACAATGCATTTGGTGATTATTTGCTTTATTTCTTGGGCAAAATTTACAACTTAGAATAAAAGAATAAAATTATTATTTCATTCAAAAATTGATGAGCTTTGTTTTTAGTGATGACTTGAAATGGTAA
>NC_142937.1:26566787-26571787 GCF_046866305.1 Octopus bimaculoides
TATTCTACATTAGCATTTTGTTGGTGAAAGTGTGTAGTTTAGTGGTTTAGGTATTTGGCTCACAGTTGTAAGGCTGTGAGTTCAATACCTGCTGGAGCAAGACACTTTATTTCATGTTGCTCCAGTCCTCTTATCTGGTAAAAAGGGCCGACCTTGTCACATTCTGTGTCGTACTGAATCTCCCCAAGAACTATGTTAAGGGTACATCTAATTGTGGAGTACTCAGCCACTTGCATGTTAATTTCACGAGCAGGCTGTTCCATTGATTGGATAAACTGGAACCCTTGTCAGCAGCGTAACCAATGGTGTGTCAGTTAAGCATTTTGTTGAGCAGAAATGGTGGGGGAGGAAAACGAAGTTCTTTGGGGAAATCTGGATATTGACAAGAATTAAGTCCCTGAATTATTATGAAGAACTTTTGATCCAAGTTCTGAGGGTAACTTCCAGAAGTTTCTGGTTTCTTCTATAGTATTTTGTAGAGTAACAGTGGAGAAGAACAAAATATTGTCAGGGAGACTTTAGGTCATTACCACCACCACCACCACCATCATCATCACTTAATGTCCTTGTTCCAAGCTGGCATGACTTCAATGGTTTGACAGGATTCAACAGGTCCAAGGATGGCACTGTACTCTACTGTCTTTGACATGATTTCTGCAGCAAGACACCTTTCCTAATGTCAACCATTTTACACCATGTATTGAATGCCTTTTTCCATGACTCCAGCACTAGTGAGGTCACCATGCCACTTGCAAGACAATGGACCCAAGAGATGTGACTTCCTGCCAGGTGATTAGGGGTTAAAATATGAGAGGGGTTGAAATATGAGAGCAGAACAGGTTTCTTGCTGTAGTCACTGTGTTGTTAATGAGAAATTTTGACTGAAGGACCGTGGGTAACTTCCAGAAGTTTCTGGTTCTTCCTTCCATAGAATATGGGCTGTACCCATCAAGGTTATCCTTTGTAGTTCATGGAGATTGGAATTACCGGGGATTTTCTTAATATACTTCTCAGCTCCCTTATTTTATCATTCCCAATGTACCAATTACTAAGTATTAAGCTTCCACATTTTTGTGATTTCAATTTACAGATCTTTATAGTGAGAAAGCTTTCTGTATTCCTTTCTTGAGACACTCTGATCTTATTATTACTATTATGACCTCTGCCTTAGTGAAGGTGGAGGTATTGTTTTCAGTCGTGTTTGTTGGTTTGTTTGTTTGTTCATGGACAAGATATCTCAAGAACTGCTGGATGGATTCAGATGAAACTTTCAAGGATGTTTGGCCTTGTGACTGGCATGAACTGATTAGATTTTGGGATTGATCTGGTACCTGACAAGGATTCTGGATTATTTGTTATATTTACTTTACATGATTACGATCTTATGTTAACTTTCAAATCTTTCTCAACTATCTCCCTTTAGGCTGTAACTATTTTGAATGGTGAATTTGTTAACTTTGGCTTGTATTAGATAAGGATAAACTATTTACTACCGTTACTAAATTTTCTACAGCCACCTTCATATTCCATGACTACCATTAGGATCAATCAGATACCAGACAAGGATCCTGGAATATTTTTCCGTTTTTTTTTACTTAATTTTCGAGAGTGGTCGGGTTCATTTTCAGTATTCTCATTTGTGGGAGCAGTCAAGTTTATTTCAGATATTCTCATTTTAAAAATCATCTCTAGCTAATCGTTGAGAGGATGTTGGTGTTGCCTTGGTGGAGGTTTGCGCTCTCTGAGTGTTCTTGTTATTATTATTATTATTCAGTAGTTTTATTTTTATAACGTGCTTTCACTTCACTACCGAGCGCAGCTCTGTGCGCCTTGGGTATGTGCTGTGGTTTGCTGTGGTGCTCTTATGTTTACTGTATTGAAAGTGTTTTGCGTAGAATGTGTGCAGTACCCAGTAGTGCAATTTTCTGTATGTTATATATATTTGTAAGTCCTGCTATTTTTGTTATGTATTTGTCTGAATATTTTTTTATTATACCTAAGGCACCTACTATGATAGGAATTGTTTCTGCTTTTAGATTCCACATTCGAGTTATCTCTATTTCCAGGTCTTTGTATTTTGAAAGTTTTTCCATTTCTTTTAGAGAAACGTTGTCATCAATTAGAAAGCATTTTTTTCTTCATGATCTTTGACAACTATATCTGGTCTATTTGCCTTAATTTCTCTATCTGTGTGTATTGGCATATCCCAGAGTATGGTTGCTTTCTCGTTTTCTGTGACCTTTTCTGGCGTGTGTTTATACCATCTTTTTTCTGTTGTTATTCCATAATGTTGGCATAGCTTCCAGTGTTATTATTATCATTATTATTATTATCATTATTATTACTATTATTATTATCATTATTATTATTGAGTGAAAGAGTAGCACACGCCAGCAAAGTGACACTGGGGTACAAAAACATGAAACCCAATATACCCATCATGACTCCCCGTCTGATAAGGGTAGACTAGGCACATGCATCACAACCATATGTGCGCAACATGTAACCTCGTATCAAGATAAACAGCACTGGCAGCTGCATTATGATGAAATCAATGACTCAGCATCCCAACGTTTTACAGAAATGAAAATCAAGACCTTTTTTTATATTTTAAAAATATTTTTCAGATTGGTAGCTTAGCAAAATCATAAGATAGTTATTCTTTTACTTGTTTCAGTCATTTGACTGTGGCCATGCTGGGGCACCGCTTTTAGTCAAGCAAATCGACCCCAGGACTTATTCTTTGTAAGCCTAGTACTTATTCTATCAGTCCCTTTTGCCGAATTGCTAAGTTACAGGGACATAAACACACCAGCATCAGTTGTCAAGCGATGTTGGGGGGACAAAAACAGACACAAACACACACACACACACACATATATATATATATATATATAAGGAGAGAAAAGGATAAAGAGAACAATGGCAAAGTTAGCAGTATATTTTATGGATAAAGTCTTACAGCTGTTTCAGGGAAAATCCAATATATCCCTTCATCGGAGACAGAAATAGTAGAGGAATGGATTATTACATCTATAAGACGAGAGCTGTAGTAGGAAGTGAGAGTACACACACACACACACACACACACACACACATATATATATATATATATATATATATATATATATATACGATGGGCTTCTTTCAGTTTCCGTCTGCCAAATCCACTCACAAGGCTTTGGTCAGCCCGAGGGTATAGTAGAAGACACTTGCCCAAGGTGCCACACAGTGGGACTGAACCCAGAACCATTTGGTTGGTAAGCAAGCTTCTTACCACACAGCCACTCCTGTGCCAATATATCTATATCTATCTATATATATATTCCCTATATTTATTAGGTGAATCTTAGTCTTCCAATCAAAATCAGACATATTCAAGATGTTGTTTTAAACAATTACTCAAAAGTTATTCTGATGCATACATCTGGTTTTGAAAGTAAGCTCTTCATTTCTTCAGAGTCCATGCTTCACAGCAATCAATGCCTTCTGAACAAGTGTGTGCTCGCATTAACCTTGTTTTTAACAGAGTTGGGACACTTTTGCTGGTTCAGATGTTATTAAATAAGAGCATGGCTTATACATGAGTAAAAACAGTAAATAGCTAGTCATTGCTCTTCACTACATACATACATACATACATCAGGGCTGGATTAAGACCCCTTGAGACCCCGAGCACTTAAAAGATTTTGGTGCCCCCATATATATGTATAATTCAAAATATAAACAGTAATAAACCATAAAATAATTTTTTATTTTTCAAAATGAAATAAAACTAAAAGTAAGATAGAAAATAATGTTCATTTTAGTATACTCCCACTTTATACTTGAAAAGTTTTCTCTTACCCTTTTTTTGTAATTGCAATGTCTTTGATCAGATCTTCAAAATTAATCTTATGCAACACATCTGATAATTATATTTCCGATCATATAAACCACTTCAAATATTATTTTAGCAAGTTTAAAGTGATTTCTTTTGTGCTGTAAACCATTTACCATTTTTCTGTTGTCTCCCCTTCCCTCGATTCCCTAAGCAGGCGATTGCTTTGGTTAATGGCTATACAGCGCTGATGCACAATATTGTCACATTGCCTAACATCAAAAGTACAAAAACATAAAGTTTCACACTAAAAGACAGAAAAAAAAAAAAATGACAACAGTAGGTTTAGTGTTATGTTGTAAATATATTTTAGGAAGCTGGCATAATTGAAAACAGCAGTAAATAGTCATGTGATGTGAACCTGATGTTCAATTGGTTTAAATTGATGTTGTGTTTTAACCAATGAAATGGGTTAGAAGAGCTCTCAGGAACCAATTTTGATGAGAGTGAGACAATAAAAGCCACAGGAATTTCTATACACAGGGGAGAACTTCTGCCTTTGATAGATTAACTGCTGCTGCTGCTGGTCTCTCTTTTGCACACTGCCATGATAACGAAGTCTATACATACATACATACACGTGTGTATATATGTGATGTGAATACGTGAGAATATATATATATATATATGTGTGTCTGTATATATATATATATATATATATATATATACATACACACATACATATGTGTATGTTCATATATATATATATATATATATATATATATATATATATATATATATATATGTACATATCCCCTACATATATGTGCATATATATCTACACTTACACATATTTCCACACACATATGCATATGTTCATACAAATATCTGCACACACACACACACACCACATACATACAAACACACACACACACAAACACACACACATGTGCAGATGTAAACATTCAAACATATCATGTATGTACATTATATATTCAAATATGTATACATTTGCGAGCACACTCTTATATATATGTATACATAAACATACAAACACACACACACACACACACACACACACACTCCTAATACGCGTACATACATGTGTGTGTGTGAGTGTGTGTCTGTATGTACAGCCACACACACACACATACACAATTCCGTTTGTGAAAGTGAATGA
>NC_142937.1:26576787-26579287 GCF_046866305.1 Octopus bimaculoides
ATGTGTGCATATATATATATATATATATATATATATATATATATTTTTTAAAAAGTAAAAGAATGACTCCATTAGTAGTTCTAATTAATTTAATTTTCTAATAATATAATCGATTAGAACTGCCAGTGAAGTCGTTCTTTTCCTTTTTCAAATGTACCTAACTGTACCAAGGATTTCACACATTTTCCAATATATATGGGGATATTGTCATATTATTGTCATACCCACACCATATAACAAAAAATTAAGTAAAAAAAGCAGGAAAAATATTCCAGAATCATTGTCCAGTATTTGATCAATCCCAAAATCTAGTCAGGTTATGCCAGTCATGAGGCCAAACATCCCTGAAAGTTTCATCTGAATTCATCCAATGGTTCTTGAGATATCTTGTCGATGGAGAAATAAACACGACTGAAAACAATACCTCTGCCTCCACTAAGGTGGAGGTAATAATGATTTCAAATTTTGGCACAAGGCCAGCAATTTAAGGGTTCAACTGGTACTTATTTTATTGACCCCCACCAAAAGGATGAAAGGCAAAGTAGACCTCGACAGAATTTAATAAACATCAAAGTGTAAAAGGCAAAAATTATCTATATAATTATGTGTGTGTATGTGTGTGTGTTTGGCGGATATTAATTTGCATATCTTTCAACAAAAGTTCCAGAAACAAAAACAAAAATAATATAAATATAAAAAAAACAGCTGCACTCTCTCTCTCACACGCATATACACACATGCAAATACAAAAAAGAAGAAAGGAAGTAAAAAGCAAAAGGATCCTAACGAACTGAAGCAGATTCGTTTGCGTTAATTAGTTATTTTATGAAATATGTTTTCTGTGTGTCTGGTGGGCAAAGATTCAGTTTAAGAAAATAGAAACTAAATCAGGAACCGTGTGTGTGTGTGTGTGTGTGTGTGTGTGCAGTGGGGGTTAGTCATGTAGTTTCTCAGTGAAAACAGGAATGAAACGATGTGTAATGAATAGAAACATTATACTATGAAAGCAATGCAAGCTGCGGGTTGCACATATAACGTGCTCGGCAACATTTCACGTACGACAGCAAATGCACTTGAAAGATCCGCAGACGTAAAATAATATTCTTCGCACGCAACAGCGGAGGGGGGTTGGTGAGAGGGGTCGTGTCGTAGACATTTGTAACCGAAACGGAAAAGAAAGAAAATTGTGCAATCAGCAATTGAGGTGCATCGCTGTATTGTTGGCGGGGTGGGGGGAGGCAATGTTTGTCAGTGGTGGTGGTCACGGCAGTGTAATATATTGTAGGTGAACCCTGGCTGGGTTTGTACTCAGGAAGTGTCAGATCAGCCAAATGCTTACCAATGGGATCGTCCATTGTTATTGTAGAATCTTTTATGGTTTTACTGACTGACCCAGGCTGTTGTTGTTGTTGTTGTTGTTGCTGTTATTAAGCCCTGGGTTTCCCTAAGATTGATAACCGAAACCCTTGGTTAATGAGTTCAAAACTATAGCAAAACATACTCCACCTCTTTGTTTTACATATGTGCATATATGTGTGTATATGTGTATATATGTATATATATATATATATATATATATATATATATATATATATATATATATATATATATATATATATATATATATATATGTATATATATATATAAGTGTATATGTGTATATATGTGTGTATATATGAATATATGTTTATATGTGTATATATGAGTATATATGTGTATATATGTATATATATATGTGTATATATGTGTGTGTATATATATATATATATATATATATATATATATATATATATATATATATTTATATCTATCTATCTATCTATCTATCTCTCTCTCTCTCTCTCTCTCTCTCTCTCTCTATATATATATATATATATATATATATATGTATATATATATGTGTATATATGTGTGTATATGTGTATATATGTTTATATATGTGTATATAGGCGTAGGTGTGGTTGTGTGGTGAAAAGTTTCCTTCCCAACAAAACGGTTTGAGGTTCAATCCCACTGTATGACATCTTGGGTGTTTTCTAACTGGACTGGTCAGAGTCTTGTGAGTGGATTTGGTAGATGGAAACTGAAAGAAGCCTGCTGCATATATATATATATATATATATATATATATATATATATATATATATACATATGTACGTATGTAGGTATGTATGTATGTATGAATGTATATGTATGTGTATGTGCATGTGTGTGTGTGTTTGTGTGTGTGTTTGTACTCCACCACTGCATGACAACAGGTGTTGGTGTGTTTATGTCCATGTAACTTAGCAGTTCATCAAAAGAGAATGATCGAATAAAGTACCTGGCTTAACCAAAGGAAACTAAGTACTGAAGCTGATTTGTTTAATTAAAATTCTTCGAGGGTCCAATGATGCAGGCAGAGGGACCCTCATCACCATCCACCGCTGTCAGCTTAACAAAGAAGATGTGGGTAGAATGATGAGCTTCACTCACTTGGTTAAGATGACAGATACCCAGT
>NC_142937.1:26584287-26586787 GCF_046866305.1 Octopus bimaculoides
GGTAATCAAAAGTTGATAATATATAGCCATCGCCGCCACCAACGCCACCACCATCATCATCATCATCATCATCATCATCATCACCACTATCACCATCACAACACCACCACCATCACCACAAGCAACAACACTACCATCATCACCAGTACCACCACCACCACCACCACCACCACCACCAACAGCATCAGCAGTGTAACCATCATCACCACCACCACTACCACCACCACCACCACCACCACAACCAATAACACTATCACCTTCACCAACGCCAACACCATCACCATTACCAGCACCACCACCACTATCATCACCACCACAACAGCTGGCACCATCGCTACTATTTCTACTGAGAAAAAAAAAAGCAAAATTAAAAAAAGAACACACAAAAGAAACAAAAACAAATTAAACATCAAGAGAGCTTGTGATGTTTATGCGTCACTTTTATTTTTAATAAAGTAGACATTTAAATAAGTTGTTGGTCATAAAGATTATTGAACAATGTTTGTGTGATTGTCTACTTAGAAAGACATAAATGTCAGAAATAACATTAAGTTGCAATTCCAAGAGAACTTGCTGAAGAGAACCTGTAATTTTTTACTGATGATCAACCTCACTTGAAACTTTGTTCATAGGTTGTGCTTTTATGTATTCTTTTATGGGTCTCTACAGTTACACTTGACGGAATGTGGTGACGCCTGGAAGACTGTTGTCCAAAGATTGGTCTGGCACTGCATTGGTTATGGCTCTCAGGGTTCCAGTTGGTCCAATAGATGCAGCAGCCTGTTCGGGAAATTAACATTTAACATGCAACTGGTTGAGTACTCCACAGGCATGTGTACCTTTAATGTAGTTCTCAGGGAGATTCAGCGTGTCACAGAGTGTGACAAGGTCGGCCTCTTTTGAATTACAAGTATGACTCATTTTTGCCAGCTGAGTGGACTGGAACAATGTGAAATAAAGTGTCTTGCTCAAGGACACAATGTGCCACCAAGAATTGAACTCAGGACCTTATTATTGTGAGGTGAATACGTGAATACGCTAACCACCTAAGACATACCATAAAAGATAATATATCTGTGTGTGTGTTTGTGTGTGTGTGTACACACATACACACACACACACACACATATATATACATGTATATATATATATATATATATATGAATATATATATATATATATAGGTGTAGGGGTGGCAATGTGGTATGGAGCTTGGTTCCCAACCACATGGTTCCAGGTTCAGTCCCACTGTGTGGCACCTTGGACAAGTGTCTTCTGCTATATCCTTAAGTGAACCAAAGCCTTCTGAGTGGATTTGGTAGATGGAAACTGAAAGAAGCCCATTGTATATATATATATATATGTGTGTGTGTGTGTGTGTGTGTGTATGTATATATGTGTCTGTTCATATATATATATGTATATATATAGGTGCAGAAGTGGCAGTGTGGAAACTGAAAGAAGCCCATTGTGTATGTATATATGTGTGTGTGTGTGTGCATGTGTGTGTATATGTTTGTGTGTCTGTGTTTGTCCCCCTCCACTATCGCTTGTCAACTGATGTTGGTGTGTTTACATCCCCATAGCTTGGCAGTTCGGCAAAAAGAGACTGATAGAATAAGTTCAAGGCTTACAAAGAATAAGTCCTAGGGTTGATTTGTTTGACTAAAGGCAGTGCTCCAGCATGGCTGCAGTCAAATGACTGAAACAAGTAAAAGAATAAAAGAATATATGTCTGTATTTAATTTTGATGGCTAAAAATAAAACATAACCTGTGATATATTTGATGCTGAACATTCTAAATTTAAAATTGAATAAACGATGGGGTGACAGGTAAATTGATTCTGTTTGTATTCTGGTATTACTCTAGTTTACTGAAGCCAAGCAGTAGGAACTGTTGTTGTAGTCATTGTAGTGTGTTAGTAATACTAGCATGCAGTCGTGGTTGTAGCACATCGTCATGGTTACTAACAGCGTACATCTCTTAGCAGTTGGATGACTATGTTTATTAATTTAAATTTTTTCTTTTCTCTCTTTTTTTGGTCATGATGCCATCTAGAATACCAGGAAATATAGCTTTATGCTGATTCAATTATAAAAATTTAATTAACGAATGGATAAAATAGTTTTGCTATCTGATGTGTATGTACGAGAGATATATATATATATTAATGTAATGTTGACTTAGGTAAAAATTATATGAGGTGTTCAGTTAAAATCTCATGTTACATTTGATAGGAAATACAAAATCAAATACGAGGCATACCTTTATGATTGCAAATAATTAAGTGATTAAATAAAGGACAAAATAAATGAGGTGAATATAACAAAAAATTCTATGTATATATATATATTTGTGTATATATATATATATATATATATATATATATATATATACACACACACACACACACACACACACACATTTATAAACATATACACACGTACATATGTATTCACACACACATTTACATAAACCCACACACATACACACACACAC